>NC_053025.1:123462539-123640355 GCF_003073215.2 Triticum urartu | reverse complement strand
CTTAGGATTGGGTCTTGTCCATCACATGATTCTCCTAATGATGTGATCCCGTTATCAACGACATCCAATGTCCATGGTCAGGAAACCGTAACCATCTATTGATCAACGAGCTAGTCAACTAGAGGCTTACTAGGGACATGGTGTTGTCTATGTATCCACACGTGTATTACGATTTCCGGATAATACAGTTATAGCATGAATAAAGACAATTATCATGAACAAGGAAATATAATAATAACTAATTTATTATTGCCTCTAGGGCATATTTCCAATAGTCTCCCACTTGCACTAGAGTCAATAATCTAGTTCACATTGCCATGTGATTAACACTCACAGGTCACATCGCCATGTGACTAACACCCAAGAGTTTACTAGAGTCAGTAGTCTAGTTCACATCACTATGTGATTAACACTCAATGAGTTTTAGGTTTGATCATGTTGCTTGTGAGAGAGGTTTTAGTCAACGGGTCCGAACCTTTCAGATCCGTGTGTGCTTTACAAATCTCTATGTCATCTCCTAGATGTAGCTACCACGCTCTATTTGGAGCTATTCCAAATAACTGTTCTACTTGGAGCTATTCTAAATTGTTGCTCCATTATATGCATCCGGTATCTCTACTCAGAGCTATCCGGATAGGTGTTAAGCTTGCATCGACGTAACCCTTTACGACGAACTCTTTTTACCACCTCCATAACAGAGAAACTTCCTTAGTCCGCTAGTTACTAAGGATAACTTTGACCGCTGTCCTGTGATCCATTCATGGATCACTCTTGTACCCCTTGACTGACTCATGGCAAGGCACATTTCAGGTGCGGTACACAGCATAGCATACTGTAGAGCCTACGTCTTAAGCATAGGGGACGACCTTCGTCTTTTCTCTCTATTCTGCCGTGGTCGAGCTTTAAGTCTTAACTTCATACCTTACAACTCAGGCAAGAACTCCTTCTTTGACTGATTCATCTTGAACACCTTCAAGATCATGTCAAGGAATGTGCTCATTTGAAAGTACCATTAAGCGTTTTAATCTATCCTTATAGATCTTGATGCTCAATGTTCAAGTAGCTTAATCCAGGCTTTCCATTGAAAAACACTTTCCCAATAACCCTATATGCTTTCCAGAAATTCTACATCATTTCTGATCAACAATATGTCAACATATACTTATCAGAAATTCTATAGTGCTCCCACTCACTTATTTGGAAATACAAGTTTCTCATAAACTTTGTATACACCCAAAATCTTTGATCATCTCATCAAAGCATACATTCCAACTCCGAGATGCTTACTCCAGTCCTCAGAAGGATTGCTGGAGCTTTGCATACTTATTAGCATCTTTCAGGATTGACAAAACCTTCGGGTTGTATCACATACAACCTTTCCTCAAGCAAAGCGTCGAGGAAATAATGTTTTGACATCCTATCTGCAAGATTTCATAAATAATGCAGTGACTGCTAATATAATTCCAACAGACTCTTAGCATCGCTACGAGTGAGAAAGTCTCATCGTAGTCAACTCTTTGAACTTGTCAGAAAACATCTTAACGACAAGTCGAGCTTTCTTAATGGTGACATTTACCACCATTGTCCGTCTTCCTTTTAAAATCCATATGTACTTAACAGCCTTACGACCATCAAGTAGTTCTTCCAAAGTCTACACTTTGTTTTCATACCTGGATCCTCTCTCGGATTTTATGGCCTCGAGCCATTTATCGGAATCCGGGCCCACCATCGCTTCTCCACAGCTCATAGGTTTATTGTTGTCTAGCAACATGACTTCCAAGACAGGATTGCGTACCACTCTGAAGTAGTACGCATCCTTGTCATCCCATGAGGTTTGGTAGTGACTTGATCTGAAGTTTCATGATCACTATCATAATCTTCCACTTCAATTGGTGTAGGTGCCACAGGAACAACCTCCTGTGCCCTGCCACACACTAGTTGAAGAGATGGTTCAATAACCTCATCAAGTCTCCACCATCCTCCCACTCAATTCTTTCGAGAGAAACTTTTCTCGAGAAAGGACCCGATTCTAGAAACAATTGCTTTCGGATCTGAGACAGGAGGTATACCCAACTGTTTTTGGGTTGTCCTATGAAGATGCATTTATCCGCTTTGGGTTCGAGCTTATCAGCCTGAAACTTTTTCACATAAGCGTTGCAGTCCCAAACTTTTAAGAAATGACAGCTTAGGTTTCTCTAAACCATAGTTCATACGGTGTCATCTCATCAGAATTACGTGGTGCCCTATTTAAAGTGAATGTGATTGTCTCTAATGCCTAACCCATAAACTATCGTGGTAATTTGATAAGAGACATCATGGTATGCATCATATCCCATAGGGTGCAGTTATGATGTTCGGACACACCATCACACTATGGTGTTCCAGGCTGTATTAGCTGTGAAACGATTTCCACAATGTCTTAATTCTGTGCCAAACTCGTAATTCAGATATTCATCTCTATGATCATATCATAGATATTTTTATCCTCTTATCACGACGATCTTTCAACTTCACACTGAAATTACTTGAATCTTTCAATAATTCAGACTCGTGATCAAGTAAATATACTCAACATCTACTCAAATCATCTGTGAAGTAAGAACATAACGATATCCACTACATGCCTCAGCACTCATTGGACTGCACACATCAAAATGTATTACTTCCAACAAGTTGCTTGCTAGTTCCATTTTACTGAAAACGAGGCTTTCAGTCATCTTGCCCATGTGGTATGATTTGCATGTCTCAAGTGATTCAAAATCAAGTGAGTCCAAACGCTCCATTTGCATGGAGTTTCTTCATGCATATACACCAATAGACATGGTTCGCATGTCTCAAACTTTTCAAAAATGAGTGAGCCCAAAGATCCATCAACATGGAGCTTCTTCATGCGTTTTATACCGATATGACTTACGTGGCAGTGCCACAAGTAGGTGGTACTATCATTACTATCTTTTGGCATGAACATGTGTATCACTACGATCGAGATTCAATAAACCATTCATTTTAGGTGTAAGACCATTTGAAGGTATTATTCAAATAAACAGAGTAACCATTATTCTCCTTAAATGAATAACCGTATTGCGATAGACATAATCCAATCATGTCTATGCTCAACACAAACACCAATCTCGATGGTAGAAGGGAGCATGCGACGCTTGATCATATCAACATTGAGAACACTTCCAACACATATCGTCAGCTCACCTTTAGCTAGTCTCCGTTTATTCCGTAGCTTTTATTTCGAGTTACTAACACTTAGCAACCGAACCGGTATCTAATACCCTGGTGTTACTAGGAGTACTAGTAAAGTACACATCAACACAATGTATATCCAATATACTTCTATCGACCTTGCCAGCCTTCTTATCTACCAAGTATCTAGGGTAATTCTGCTCCAGTGGCTGTTCCCTTTATTACAGAAGCACTTAGTCTTGGGTTTGGGTTCAACCTTGGGTTTCTTCACTAGAGCAGCAGCTGAATTGCCGTTTTATGAAGTATCCCTTCGTGCCCTTGCCCTTCTTGAAACTAGTGGTTTCATCAACCATCAACAATTGATGCTCCTGCTTGGTTTCTACTTTCGTGGTGTCAAACATCGTGAATATCTCAAGGATCATCATATATGTCCCTGATATATTATAGTTCATCACGAAGCTCTAGCAGCTTGGTGGTAATGACTTCGGAGAAACATCATTATCTTATATGGAAGATCAACTCCTACTTGATTCAAATGATTGTTGTACTCAGACAATCCGAGCACAAGCTCAACAATTGGGCTTTTCTCCTTAGTTTGTAGGCTAAGAAAAATCGTCGGAGGTCTTATACCTCTTGACGTGGGCACGAGCCTGAAATCCCAATTTTAGTCCTTGGAACATCTCATATGTTCTGCGATGTTTCAAAAACGTCTTTGGTGCCTCAATTCTAAACCATTTAGCATTACGCACTGAACTATCATGTAGTCATCAAAACGTGTATGTCAGATGTTCGCAACATCCACAGACAACGTTCGAGGTTCAGCACACTGAACGGTGCATTAAGGACATAAGCCTTCTATGAAGCAATGAGGACAATCCTCAGTTTACGGACCTAGTCCGCATAATTGCTACTATCAACTTTCAACTAATTTTTCTCTAGGAACATATCTAAACAGTAGAACTAAAGCGCGAGATACGACATAATTTGCAAAATCCTTTTTGACTATGTTCAGGATAATTAAGTTCATCGTATGAACTCCCACTCAGATAGACATCCCTCTAGTCATCTAAGCGATTACATGATCCGAGTCAACTAGGCTGTGTCCGATCATCACGTGACACGGACTAGTCAACGTCGGTGAACATCTTCATGTTGATCGTATCTTCTATACGACTCATGCTCGACCTTTCGGTCTTCTGTGTTCCGAGGCCATGTCTATGCACATGCTAGGCTCGTCAAGTCAACCTAAGTGTATTGCGTGTGTAAATCTGTCTTACACCCGTTGTATGTGAACGTAAGGATCTATCACACCCGATCATCACGTGGTGCTTCGAAACGACGAACTGTAGCAACGGTGCACAGTTAGGGGGAACACTTTCTTGAAATTATTATGAGGGATCATCTTATTTACTACCGTCGTTCTAAGCAAATAAGATGTATAAACATGATAAACATCATATGCAATCAAATAATAGTGACATGATATGGCCAATATCATATAGCTCCTTTGATCTCCATCTTAGGGCTCCATGATCATCTTGTCACCGGCATGACACCATGATCTCCATCATCATGATCTCCATCATCGTGTCTTCTTGAAGTTGTCTCGTCAGCGACCTGCAAGTCGTGATTCCCTTGACAAGAACATGATCAATCTCATACATCACATATATCATTCATCACATCCTTTTGGCCATATCACATCACATAGCATACCCTGCAAAAACAAGTTAGACGTCCTCTAATTGTTGTTTGCATGTTTTACGTGGCTGCTATGGGTTTCTAGCAAGAACGGTTCTTACCTACGCAAAGACCACAACGTGATATGCCAATTGCTATTTACCCTTCATAAGGACCCTTTTCATCGAATCCGATCCGACTAAAGTAGGAGAGACTGACACCCGCCAGCCACCTTATGCAACTAGTGCATGTTTGTCGGTGGAACCGGTCTCACGTAAGAGTACGTGTAAGGTTGGTCCGGGCCGCTTCATCCCACGATGCCGCCGAATCATGATAAGACTAGTAACGGCAAGCATATTGAACAAAATCAATGCCCACAACTACTTTGTGTTCTACTCGTGCATAGAATCTACGCATAGACCTAGCTCATGATGCCACTGTTGGGGAACGTAGCAGAAATTCAAAATTTTCCTACGTGTCACCAAGATCTATCTATGGAGAGACCAGCAACGAGGGGAAGGAGAGTGCATCTACATACCCTTGTAGATCGCTAAGCGGAAGCGTTCAAGTGAACGGAGGTTGATGGAGTCGTACTCGTCGTGATCAAATCACCGATGATCCTAGTGCCGAACGCCGGCACCTCCGCGTTCAACACACGTACAGCCCGGTGACGTCTCCCATGCCTTGATCCAGCAAGGAGAGAGGGAGAGGTTGAGGATCCATCCAGCAGCACGACGGGTGGTGGAGTAGCGGGATTCCAACAGGGCTTCGCTAAGCGCTGCGGGAGGAGGAAGATGTGTCCACGGGAGGGAGAGGGAGGCGCCAGGCCTTAGATTGGTTTGCTCCTCCTTTTCCCCACTATATATAGGGCCAAGGGAGAGGGGGAGGCGCAGCCCTTGCCCCTTCCTCCAAGGAAGGGTGCGGCCAAGGGTGGGGAGGAGTCCATCCTCCCCAAGGCACCTCGGAGGTGCCTTCCCCTTTTAGGACTCTCCTCTTTTTCCCATCTCTTGGCGCATGGGCCTCTTGGGGCTGGTGCCCTTGGCCCATATAGGCCAAGGCACAACCCCTACAGCCCATGTGGCCCCCCGGGGCAGGTGGCCCCACCCGGTGGGCCCCCGGGACCCTTCCGGTGGTCCCGGTACAATACCGATAACCCCGAAACTTGTCCCAATGGCCGAAACAGCACTTCCTATATATAATTCTTTACCTCCGGACCATTCCGGAACTCCTCGTGACGTCCGGGATCTCATCCGGGACTCCGAACAACTTTCGGGTTACCGCATACTAATATCTCTACAACCCTAGCGTCACCGAACCTTAAGTGTGTAGACCCTACGGGTTCGGGAGACATGCAGACATGACCGAGACATTCTCCGGTCAATAACCAACAGCGGGATCTGGATACCCATGATGGCTCCCACATGTTCCACGATGATCTCATCGGATGAACCACGATGTCAAGGACTTAATCAATCCCGTATACAATTCCCTTTGTCTAGCGGTATGTTACTTGCCCGAGATTCGATCGTCGGTATCCAATACCTAGTTAAATCTCGTTACCGGCAAGTCTCTTTACTTGTTCCGTAACACATCATCTCGTGATCAACTCCTTGGTCACATTGCGCATATGATGATGTCCTACCGAGTGGGCCCAGAGATACCTCTCCGTTTACACGGAGTGACAAATCCCAGTCTCGATTCGTGCCAACCCAACAGATACTTTCAGAGATACCTGTAATGCACCTTTATAGTCACCCAGTTACGTTGTGACGTTTGATACACCCAAAGCACTCCTACGGTATCCGGGAGTTGCACAATCTCATGGTCTAAGGAAATGATACTTGACATTAGAAAAGCTTTAGCATACGAACTACACGATCTTTGTGCTAGGCTTAGGATTGGGTCTTGTCCATCACATCATTCTCCTAATGATGTGATCCCGTTATCAACGACATCCAATGTCCATGGTTAGGAAACCGTAACCATCTATTAATCAACGAGCTAGTCAACTAGAGGCTTACTAGGGACATGGTGTTGTCTATGTATCCACACGTGTATTACGATTTCCGGATAATACAGTTATAGCATGAATAAAGACAATTATCATGAACAAGGAAATATAATAATAACTAACTTATTATTGCCTCTAGGGCATATTTCCAACAGTAGGTGCTGTTCTAGGGCAAAGAGTTGATAAGAAATTAAATGTTATCCAGTATGCTAGTAAGACTCTAGACAATGCTCAAATAAATTATGCTACTACTGAAAAAGAACTTTTAGTTGTTGTATTTGCTTGTGATAAGTTCAGATCTTATATTGTTGATTCTAAAGTAACTATCCACACTGATCATGCTACTATTAAATATCTTATGGGGAAGAAAGATGCTAAACCTAGACTTATTATATGGGTTCTCTTGCTACAAGAATTTGATTTGCATATTGTTGATAGAAAAGGAGCTGAGAACCCCGTTGCAGACAACTTATCTAGGTTAGAGAATGTTCTTGATGACCCACTACCTATTGATGATAGCTTTCCTAATATATAATTAAATGTCATAAGTACTTCTCGTAGTACCCCTTGGTATGCTGATTATGCTAATTACATAGTTGCTAAATTTATACCACCTAGCTTCACATACCAACAAAAGAAAAAGTTCTTCTATGATTTGAGACATTACTTTTGGGATGACCCACATCTTTATAAAGAAGGAGTAGATGGTGTTATTAGACGTTGTGTACCTAAGCATGAACAGGAACAGATCCTACGCAAGCGCCACTCTGAAACTTATGGAGGACACCACGCGGGAGATAGAACTGCACATAAGGTATTGCAATCCGGTTTTTATTGGCCTACTCTCTTCAAGGATGCCCGTAAGTTTGTCCTATCTTGTGATGAATGTCAAAGAATTGGTAATATTAGTAGACGTCAAGAAATGCCTATGAATTATTCACTTGTTATTGAACCGTTTGATGTTTGGGGCTTTGATTATATGGGACCTTTTCCTGCCTCTAATGGATATACACATATTTTAGTTGCTGTTGATTACGTTACTAAGTGGGTAGAAGCTATTCCAACTAGTAGCGCTGATCATAACACTTATATTAAAATGCTTAAAGAAGTTATTTTTCCGAGGTTTGGAGTCCCTAGATATTTAATGACTGATGGTGGTTCACATTTTATTCATGGTGCTTTCCGTAAAATGCTTGCTAAATATGACGTCAATCATAGAATTGCATCTCCGTATCACCCACAGTCTACTGGTCAAGTAGAATTGAGTAATAGAGAACTCAAATTAATTTTGCAAAAGACTATCAATAGGTCTAGAAAGAATTGGTCCAAGAAACTTGATGATGCATTATGAGCCTATAGAACTGCATATAAAAATCCTATGGGTATGTCTCCGTATAAAATGGTATATGGAAAAGCATGTCACTTACCTCTCGAACTAGAACATAAGGCATATTGGGCTATTAAAGAGCTCAACTATGATTTCAAACTTGCCGGTGAAAAGAGGTTATTTGATATTAGCTCACTTGATGAATGGAGGACCCAAGCTTATGAAAATGCCAAGTTGTTTAAAGAAAAGGTTAAAAGATGGCATGACAAAAGGATACAAAAGCGTGAGTTTAATGTAGGTGATTATGTATTGCTGTACAACTCTCGTTTAAGATTTTTTGCAGGCAAACTTCTCTCTAAATGGGAAGGCCCCTATGTTATCGAGGAGGTCTATCATTCCGGTGCCATAAAAATCAACAACTTCGAAGGCACAAATCCGAAGGTGGTAAACGGTCAAAGTATCAAACATTATATCTCAGGTAATCCCATAAATGTTGAAACCCATATAATTAAAACCGTAACCCCAGAGGAATACATAAGGGACACTTTCCAGAACGTTTCAGACTCCGAAAAGGAATAGGTATGTGGTACGGTAAGTAAACCGACTCCAAAACAATTTTTAAGGCAATATTTCTCCGTTTTGGAATATTTAGAAAAAATAGAAAATTAAGTAGCAGTCCGAGAAGGACAAGAGGGCCCCACGAGGGTGGAGGGCGCGCCCTGCCCCCTGGGTGCGCCCCCCTACCTCGTGAGCACCTCGTGTGCCTTCCGGACTCCGTTTTCTTGCACGATACGTATTTTGGTCGGTAAAAATTCACTATATAATCTCCCGAGAGTTTCGACTCCTGTATCACGCAAAATCTCCTGTTTTTGTTTCGAGCTGTTTTTCTGACAGATCTAGATTATCATGACGTCCCCAAGTGCTTCCAAGGACAAGTTCTTCGAGAAGGTCATCAACCCTTACCTCGTGGAGGTGCTGCGATCATCCTTTTATGATGGTGAACCCATGCCTTGGAAGATGGATGACAAGCCCGCATCATCAACAACACCTCCACCGTCTCCTCCAACAAAGAAGAATTGAGTATCTGGGTATGGGCACTCCACTTGGCAACTGCCAAGCTTGGGGGAGTGCCCCGGTATCGTATCACCATCACTTTTATCTTTACCGTTTTCCTTAGTTCGATCTTATTAGTAGTATCTTGATCTAGTAGAATAAAAGTTCTTAGTGTGATCTAGTTGTGAGTTTTGCTTTATTATCCTTCTATGTAATTGAGTTCGTGAGCTATATAATAAAGATTAGTGTTGAATCAAGGGCTTGATTATTTTTCCATGATCCTAAGTGAATAAAAGAAAAGAAAAAAATAAAAAGAAACAAAGAGATCATATGGATCTCATGGAGAGTAATGAGCTCACATAGAAAAAAGTATGATGAATAAAAGTTGTTGAGAGTTGACAAGCATAGTTTTGGTCATCGTTGCAATTAATAGGAAGTAATAAAGAAAGAGAGGTCTTCACATATAGATATACTATCTTGGACATCTTTTATGATTGTGAGAACTCATTAAAATATGACGTGCTAAAGAGTTGACATTGGACAAGGAAGACAACGTAATGGGTTATGTTTTCTTACATCTGAGATGAATTATATTGTCTTGGATCTTCCAACATGATGAGCTTCCCTTTCCCCCTCATGCTAGCCAAATTCTCAGCACCAAGTAGAGATACTACTTGTGCTTCCAAATATCCTTAAACCAGTTTTGCCATGAGAGTCCGCCATATCTACCTATGGATTGAGTAAGATCCTTCAAGTAAGTTGTCATCGGTGCAAGAAATAAAAATATTCCTCTCTAAATATGTATGATTGATTGGTGTGGAGGAAATAAGCTTTATATGATCGTGTGATATGGAAGTAATAAAAGCGATAGACTGCATAATAAAGGTCCGTATCACAAGTGGCAATATAAAGTGACGTTCTTTCGCATTAGGATTTTGTGCATCCAACCATAAAAGCGCATGACAACCTCTGCTTCCCTCTGCGAAGGGCCTATCTTTTACTTTTATCTCCTATACTGCAAAAGAGTCAAGGTGATCTTCACCCTTCCTTTTTACATTTTATCCTTTGGCAAGCACAGTATGTTGGAAAGATCTTGGTATATATGGCTAATTGGATGTGAGTTTTCATGAATTATTACTGTTGACATTACCGTTGAGGTAAAACATTGGAGGCAAAACTATAAGCCCCTATATTTCTCCATGTCCGACTAAACTCCATACCCATAAGTATTGCGTGAGTGTCAGCAATTGTGGAAGACTATATGATAGTTGAGTATGTGGACTTGCTGAAAAGCTCTTATACATTGACTCTTTCCTATGTTATGATAAATTGCAATTGCCTCAATGACTGAGATTATAGTTTGTTAGTTTTCAATAAAGTTTAAGATTCATACTTGATATTGTGATTGAATTATTACTCTAGCATAAGATATCATATGACAAGAATTATATAAGTTGTTGTTCTAAGAATGATCATGATGCCCTCATGTCCGTATTTTATTTTTATCAACACCTTCATCTCTAAACATGTGGACATATTTTTCGATTTCGGCTTTTCGCTTGAGGACAAGCGAGGTCTAAGCTTGGGGGAGTTGATACGTCCATTTTGCATCATGCTTTTATATCGATATTTATTGCATTATGGGCTGTTATTTCACATTATGTCACAATACTTATGGTTATTCTCTCTTATTTTACAAGGTTTACATAAGGGGGGAGAATGCCGGCAGCTGGAATTCTGGGCTAGAAAAGGAGCAAATATAAGCAACCTTTCGGGACGAAACTCCGCCGCCACGAGGCGGAACCTTGGCGGATCCAATCTAGAGTTCCGGAAGAGCTGTTCTGCCGGGGAAACTTCCCTCCCGGAGTGGGAAATCATCGCCATCTTCATCACCAACGCTCCTCTCATCGGGAGAGGGAAATCTCCATCAGCATCTTCATCAGCACCGTCTCATCTCAAAACCCTAGTTCATCTCTTGTATCCAATTCTTGTCTCCAAGTCCGGGATTGGTGCTAGTAGGTTGCTAGTAGTGTTAATTACTCCTTGTAGTTGATGCTAGTTGGTTTAATTGGTGAAAGATCATATGTTCATATCCTATATGCATATTAATACCCCTCTGATTATGAACATGTTTATGCTTTGTGAGTAGTTACGTTTGTTCCTGAGGACAAGGGAGAAGTCTTGCTATTAGTAGTCATGTGAATTTGGTATTCGTTTGATATTTTGATGAGATGCATGTTGTCTAGCCTCTAGTGGTGTTATGTGAACGTCGACTACATAACACTTCACCATTATTTGGGCCTAGAGGAAGGCATTGGGAAGTAATAAGTAGATGATGGGTTGCTAGAGTGACAGAAGCTTAAACCCTAGTTTATGCACTGCTTCGTAAGGGGCTGATTTGGATCCATATGTTTCATGCTATGGTTAGGTTTACCTTAATACTTTTGTTGTAGTTGAGGATGCTTGCAATAGAGGTTAATCATAAGTGGGATGCTTGTTCAAGTAAGAACAGCACCCAAGCAATCCACCCACATGTCAAATTATCAAAGTACCAAACGCGAATCATATGAACGTGGTGAAAACTAGCTTGACGATATTCCCATGTGTCCTCGGGAGCGCTTTTCCTTATATAAGAGTTTGTCCAGGCTTGTCCTTTGCTACAAAAAGGATTGGGCCACCTTGCTGCACTTTATTTACTTTTGTTACTTGTTGCTCGTTACAAATTATCTTATCACAAAACTATCTGTTACCACTTATTTCAGTACTTGCAGAGAATACCTTGCTGAAAACCGTTTATCATTTCCTTCTGCTCCTCGTTGGGTTCGACACTCTTACTTATCGAAAGGACTACGATAGATCCCCTATACTTGTGGGTCATCAATAAGCCTCTATCTTTCTCGGTGTCTAATTAAAACTTTGAACCCATAAATATCACGTGAGTGTTAGCAATTGTGAAAGACTAAATGATAGTTGAGTATGTGAAGTTTGCTGAATCAAAGCTCTGACATAGACCCTTCCTGAAAATAAGATGAATTGTAATTGTTTAATGACTAATAACACGGTTTGTTAGTTTTCAAGAAAGTTTATGATCTATACTTTAACATGTGAATAGCTTATTACTTGATCATGAGAAGTCCTATGAATTGAGCTACTGTTATGATATATAATGATGCTAGAAAAGGTGATTGAAATTACCGTTGATCAAACTTGTGCACCTGCTAGCATTCACACTTCATAAATTCTTTCTTTTATCATTTACCTACTCGAGGACGAGCAGGAATTAAGCTTAGGGATGTTGATACGTCTCCAACATATCTATAATTTATGAAGTATTCATGCTATTATATTATTTGTTTTGGATGTTTATGGGCTTTACTAAACACTTTATATTATTTTTGGGACTAACCTATTAACCGGAGGCCCATCCCAAATTGTTATTTTCTTGCCTATTTCAGTGTTTCCAAGAAAAGGAATATCAAACGGAGTCCAAACTGAATGAAACCTTCGGGAGAGTTATTTTTGGAACGGAAGTAATCCAGGAGACTTGGAGTAGACGTTGAGGAAGCTTCGACGAAGCCATAAGGCGGGGAGGCGCGCCCCCACCCTCGTGGGCCCCTCGAGGCTCCCCTGACCGACTTCTTTCGCCTATATATGTCCATATACCCTTAAAACATTGAGGAGCAGAATAGATCGGGAGTTCCGCCGCCAGAAGCCTCCGTAGCCACTGAAAACCAATCTAGACCCGTTCTGGCACCCTGCCGGAGGGGGGATCCCTCTCTGGTGGCCATGTTCATCATCTCGGCGCTCTCCATGAAGAGGAGGGAGTAGTTCACCCTCGGGGCTGAGGGTATGTACTAGTAGCTATGTGTTTGATCTCTCTCTCTCTCTCTCTCTCTCTCTCTCTCTCTCTCTCGTGTTCTTGAGTCGGCACGATCTTGATGTATCGTGAGCTTTGCTATTATATTTGGATCTTATGATGTTTCTCCCCCTCTACTCTCTTGTGATGAATTGAGTTTTCCCTTTGAAGTTATCTTATCAGATTGAGTATTTAAGGATTTGAGAACACTTGATGTATGTCTTGCATGTGCTTATCTGTGGTGACAATGGGATATCACGTGATCCACTTGATGTATGTTTTGGTGATCAACTTGTGAGTTCCGTGACCTCGTGAACTTATGCATTAGGATTGGCACACGTTTTCGTCTTGACTCTCCGGTAGAATCTTTGGGGCACTCTTTGAAGTTCTTTGTGTTGGTTGAATAGATGAATCTGAGATTGTGTGATGCATATCATATAATCATACCCACGGATACTTGAGGTGACATTGGAGTATCTAGGTGACATTAGGGTTTTGGTTGATTTGTGTCTTAAGGTGTTATTCTAGTACGAACTCTATGATAGATTGAACGGAAAGAATATCTTCGTGTTATTTTACTACGGACTCTTGAATAGATCGATCAGAAAGGATAACTTTGAGGTGGTTTTGTACCCTACAACAATCTCCTTGTTTGTTCTCCGCTATTAGTGACTTTGGAGTGACTCTTTGTTACATGTTGAGGGATAGTTATATGATCCAATTGTGTTATTATTGTTGAGAGAACTTGCACTAGTGAAAGTATGAACCCTAGAACTTGTTTCAACACATTGCAATACCATTTGTGCTCACTTTTATCATTAGTTACCTTGCTTTTTTATATTTTCAGATTAGAAAAACCTTTATCTACGATCCATATTGCACTTGTATCACCCTCTCTTCGCTGAACTAGTGCACCTATACAATTTACCATTGTATTGGGTGTGTTGGGGACACAAGAGACTCTTTGTTATTTGGTTGCAAGGTTGCTTGAGAGAGACCATCTTCATCCTACGCCTCCTACGGATTGATAAACCTTAGGTCATCCACTTGAGGGAAATTTGCTACTGTCCTACAAAACTCTGCACTTGGAGGCCCAACAACGTCTACAAGAATAAGGTTGTGTAGTAGACATCAAGATCTTTTTTGGCGCCGTTGCCGGGGAGGTGAGTGTTTGAAGGTATATGTGTAGCCAAATCTATACAAAATAGCTTCAAACCTATTTTTGGTATAGATTTTTTGCTCATGTGTGCTATCTATACAAATCTCAATTATATTGATCTAAAAAATTATAGAATCAAGATTAGTAAAAAGGAGGTGATTTTGCCGCGTGGATGGCGAGGGAGGTTTCTTATTTTTAGAGGATGTTGTCCTGGCGGTTTGCTAACATGTGGTCCCACGTGTCAGTGCTTTACCAAGCCGATCCGCGTCCCACATGAGGCAGAACAACGGCAGAAGCAACACGTGGTTAACTTGAAGAAGATGAGGGAGAAGCGGATTCAGCAACGAGTGAAATGATGGTTGATTCGTCCCTCCAACTTCTTTTTTTAGCATTATTACTTCGTCCCTCAACTTAACTGCGGGAAAGGTGCAGCTTTGTGATTTGACGCCTCATTGCTCATTACTATGCCGACGCCATGACTGGGTGCTTCACCCCGGCTGCTCTGCACTGTATTCCGGTATGGCACGTGGACCCGGTAGCTTGATGTCCCACATGTCGGCGAAAGGGACTAGAAGATTTATGAAAGCGAGCGCTCCACTCTTACGACGGAGGAGTACACGACACGACGGCCCAATGAACTGTCACTTGTACTGTATAGTACTATAGTTTTGCTGTTTCGCACGATCCATCGATACAAACCCGATTAAACAGGAAAGGGCGGGATTTTTCCCGCGCGGTATATGATACTGGCCATACATTTCAAAGGCAATTTTAATGTATGCAAACTGAATAATTAAGTAACAATATGATATCTAGTAAAACTAAAAACACATATGATTTATTGTGTTAGAGTGTAGTAGTAGTGATGTATTGCATAGTTGTTAGATGTAACATGCGAGAACGTGTAGAGATGTAGTTTTGGAGGGCCTACAGAGAGAAAAGTGTAATACGTTCACCGAACTTCAGAATAAGCTGATTACGGTCACTATATACGTTTTACGGTGATTATACAGTCACTTGCTCACGGTTCAGCATCGGATTGCACTCTGTTGACCGGCCAAATAGTCTGCGTGGCACCATGTTGACTAGTAAAATTGACCATGTTCCTTGTGGGTCCCACCTATCAGTTTGCATAGGGAAAAGGTCAGATAAACACAAATTTACGTAGGCGCGACAAGACTCCAACCCGTGCGCGGGAATCACCTGGTTGTGTATGTGTCTGTCAGGGCCTGATGTGTGTGCATGCATGTGTAGGTTGAGCACTTGAGCGTGAGAGTGTGTGTTGGTCGTGTGGTGTACTGGTGTGTGCATGCATGCGTGCGTGTGTGCATGTGAGTGTTGCGTGCGTACGTGGCTGCGTGTGTACGTGTGAGTGTTGCGTGCGTGCGTGGGTGCATGTGTTCATGTGAGTGTTGTGTGCATGCAGTTTGTGTGCATGCGTGCGTGTGTGTATAATCACCACACCAGCTCTTGTGTGTTAAAACAGACGGCTCAGCATACCAATACAAGGCCACCTTGTTTGTTGTGCCTGCGGTCATGACTTCGAACCACCGTCCAATATTTTTTTGTCGTTTGTTTTCATTCTTACTAGCAAGGTGCCCGTGCGTTGCACGTAACATCAAGATGCATTTGTATGACAAGTTTATCTTGTGAGAGAAAAGGATGAACGAGGGAAGGCCTTATTTGCAAATGTGGAGACGTGTGTGGGTACCTTTTTGCAAAATTGCCATAGTTTCTTTCCTATCCGTCAGATATAAACCGAACGGCCTATATTGCAGGATGGCAGGCACACCATCATCACCAACTGTTTTTATAAGAGTGTAGATGTAGAGTAGATACAAGCCGACAGGTGGGCCCGATGGTAGTGAGATAATGTGATGCAACACTAGAGGCCACGTGGAGCGTTTAATTGGTCAACTAGTCGTGTCTAGAGCAAATACAGAGTTGTACGGTGAGCCCGTGACTGTATAATAACCACAAAACGTAAATGGTGACCATAATGAGTGGATTATGAAGTCCAATGTATGTATCGTGCTTTCGCTTCAAATAAAATGATCGTCACTGTATATATCGCGAGAGAAAGATGAAACATGCGTGAATCTGCTGGGGGCTTACTTTTAGAGGACCTGGAGATAGTTTGTGTGCGTACGTGAAAGGTGCGTAGAGGGGGGTATGCGATGGAGAGAGAGATTCTCTTCGTTTCTCTTTATTATGACTAACTTTATATATAGTATAAAAATATACAAATTCACAGTGCGGAATAAATATCATTGTGGGCACCACGCAATGCAAATTAGCGTTCATACTCCTCCATATAACTTTGTAATGTTGTATATATGTAGAAATTCTAAAATAATTTTTTTGGCCACACTTTATTCAAAAGGAATGTTGTATGCGAAATAAATGTGAAGAGAGGGATTTTTAGATCAATGGGGTACGTGATGTAACATGTGTGAATGTGTAGTTGATGCATTTGGCACGGCCTAGAGAGGTATGTGTGTGTAATACGTATTCGAGAGAGGCATGGATAGAGGGGCTGGCGGGGGCTGGGGGAGAGATAGCACGAGAAATGAGAGTGGTCTAGAGAGAGAGACGAATATGAGGTCACGGCGAGAGATTCCCTTGAGTGTGTATATGCAAGGGGGGAGTGGATAGAGGCACCAGGAGAATTTTTTTGTGTGTGTGGTGTCTGTGTTGGTATGTGTGGGTGTAAGAAGATAACGAGACGTGGGGGCAGAGGGTGTGTCACCGCGTGAGGTCCGGTGAGTCAAGGTGAGGCCCTTCGTTCGGTTCCATCCTGCGCCACATTGGTCGGCCCGTGACGCATTTAGGGAGACCCATGGATGACTAGTCGTACAAGACAAATATGTAACGCCCGGATAATCTTGCTACAGTAATCCCACGCTAATCATGCCATGTCATCACGGTTACTGTTGCTAAACGTCCGTTAGTTCAAACCGCGTCAAATTCAAATTTAAAATTTAAAATTAATGTCGGCAATAAAAGTTTTCAAAAAATTGAAACAGAAATGTTCGGTGGTTGCCAAATATTACAAAGGTAATTGTGATGCAGCAAACACATTTTTATAAAATGTCTAATTAATTTAAAAGGTTTAAAAACAGAAGTGCAGATAGATAAAAACAAAACAAAAAAAAGAAAAAAAGAAACCCCCTTGGGCCGTGCCAAACTGGGCCAACCCAACCGGCCCAGCCGGCCACCCCACCGGGCCGGCCCACCTCCCCTCCTACTAACCCTCCCACCGTGACCTAACCCCATCCCACGATCCCCACTTCCCCCTCCCCACGTCTCCCTCATCCTCCCACTCTGCCGCCACACACGCACACTCACGCACACTCGGTGGAGCGGGCACCCGAGCCGCCGCACCCCTGAGGCCGCCGCCCGCCGGCGCCGGGAACCGCCACCCCCGGCCTCCTCCTCGCGGCTCCCAACCTCCTGCACCGCACCCCCATCCTCCTCCCCACCGGACTGCACGCCGCATCGCCTCGCCCTCGTCCATCGCTGCCCGGACTCCTTCGTCGGCCTGCCTCCCCGTCGAACCGTCGTCTCCGTCCTCCTCCCCAAGCCCCGTTGCCTAGACCCCACCATCCCGCGGTGAGCTCCTGTGCCGAGCGCACCATCCCTCTGTCCCGTGTCCGCCACGCCCGACCCCCTGGTCACCGCACCTCGCGGCCGGCCTCGCCGCGGCCGCGCCCCCCCCCCCTCGCTGGTCATGGCTCGGGTCCGTCCCGCTCGGCCTCTGCCCCCTTTGCACGCGCCCGGCTACCACTTCGCCCGCGCCCAAGAACATCGTCGCCGTGCCCGCTGTCCCGCACCTACGCGACCCCGCGCTCGCCTGCGGCCCCGATGGCCCCTACTGCAGCTCTGCATCCCATGCCTCTGCTCTGCACGCCGCTCGCCCGCGCGTGCGCGGCCTCGCCTCACCAGCGATGTAGCCTCGCCGGCCCGCACCCCCTGACCACCAGTCGCACCGGCCCCCTTCCTCTCCCACTGGCCGCGTCGGGCGCCGGAGCCCACGCGCCCGCTCCGGCCCCATTCCGGCCTTGCCTCGTTACCGGGCAGGGCTGCGGCTTCGCCCGCACCCGCCTACCCGTTAAGGCCCCTGTGCCTATGACCAGTGGGCCCGGCCCCAGAATGTTTAAACAAAAAGAAGGAATTAAAAAAAATTAATTAATTAATTAATTAAGGATTTAATTATGTTAATTAATCATATTTAGATTAATCTAATCAGTAATTAACCTAATAAATTAAATAAACTAATTAAAACCTGATTAGTTAGTCTCAGACTATGACAAGTGGGTCCCACTGGACCCACCGGTCAGGTTTGACTCTGGTCAGCGGACCGTTGACCGCTGACGTCACCCTTACGTCATGCTGACGTCACCAAAGACTGTTTTGGATAATGTTGAACTAAATTAATTAAATAAATTCTAAAATTGATTTAAACCTTTTAAAAATCATATAAAATAAACCGTAACTCAGATGAAAATACTTTCTACATGAAAGTTGCTCAGAACGACGAGACGAACCCGGATACGCAGCCCGTTCGTCCGCCACGCATCCCTAACCTATCGAACTCGCAACTTTCCCCCTCCGGTTCACCGGTCCGAAAACGCGAAACACCGGGGATACTTTCCCGGATGTCATCCCCCTTCACCAGTATCACCTACTACCGCGTTAGGGCACCTCTAACGCCGTTACTTGTCATGTCATGCATCACTATGCATATGCTTGCATTATATTTATTGTTTCTTCCCCCTCTTCTCTCGCTAGACACCGAGACCGACGCCGCTGCTACCCAGTTCGACTACGGTGTTGACGACCACTCTCTCTTGCCAGAGCAACCAGGCAAGCCCCCCCTTTGATCACCAGATATCGCCTACTCTTCTCTATACTGCTTGCATTAGAGTAGTGTAGCATGTTACTGCTTTCCGTTATTCCTATCCTGATGCATAGCCTGTCCTTGCTACTACTGTTGTTACCATTACCTGCTATCCTACTGCCATGCTATACTACTGGGCCGTGATCACTTCGGGAAGTGATCATGGGCATATACTATACACTTTATACTATTACATTACTTGTGATGCTGTTCGGAGATGGGGGCTGAAGGGGCAGGTGGCTCCATCCTGGTAGAGGTGCGCCTGGGTTCCCGACGGCCCCCGACGGTTACTCTAAGGCGGAGCGACAGGGCAGGTTGAGACCACCTAGGAGAGAGGTGGGCCTGGCCCTGGTCGATGTTCACGGATACTTAACACGTTTAACGAGATCTTGGTATTTGATCTGAGTCTGGCTACTGGCCTATACGCACTAACCATCTACGCGGGGACAGATATGGGCACTCGACGTCATGGTATCAGCCAAAGCACTTCGTGACGCCAGCGACTGAGCGGCACGCGCCGGGTTGGACCGCGTAACATGACTTCCTTTGTAATGGAGGTTGCTAGGTCTGCTCTCCGGCCGCGTATGCAACGTGCAGGTGTGCTATGGGCGATGGGCCCAGACCCCTGTGCGCTTAGGTTTAGACCGGCGTGCTGGCCTCTCTGTTGTGCCTAGGTGGGGCTGCGACGTGTTGATCTTCCGAGGCCGGGCATGACCCAGAAAAGTGTGTCCGGCCAAATGGGATCGAGTGTGTTGGGTTATGTGGTGCACCCCTGCAGGGAAGTTAATCTATTCGAATAGCCGTGATCTTCGGTAACACGGCGACTTGGAGTTGTACCTTGACCTTATGACAACTAGAACCGGATACTAAATAAAACACACCCTTTCAAGTGCCAGATACAACCGGTGATCGCTCTCTCACAGGGCGACGAGGGGAGGATCATCGGTTAGGATTATGCTATGCGATGCTACTTGGAGGTCTTCAGTCTACTCTCTTCTACATGCCGCAAGACGGCGGCTGCCAGAAGCATAGTATTCGAAAGGACTAGCTATCCCCCTCTTATTCCGGCATTCTGCAGTTCAGTCCACATATGATAGCCTTATTCCATTTGATACCAATGCATACATATGTAGTGTAGATCCTTGCTTGCGAGTACTTTGGATGAGTACTCGCGGTTGCTTTCTCCCTCTTTTCCCCCTATCCCTTCTACCTGGTTGTCGCAACCAGATGTTGGAGCCCAGGAGCCAGACGCCACCTTCGACGACGACTCCTACTACATCGGAGGTGCCTACTACTACGTGCTGCCCGCTGACGACGACCAGGAGTAGTTTAGGAGGATCCCAGGCAGGAGGCATGCGCCTCTTTCGATCTGTATCCCAGTTTGTGCTAGCCTTCTTAAGGCAAACTTGTTTAACTTATGTCTGTACTCAGATATTGTTGCTTCCGCTGACTCGTCTATGATCGAGCTCTTGTATTCGAGCCCTCGAGGCCCCTGGCTTGTAATATGATGCTTGTATGACTTATTTTATTTGTAGAGTTGTGTTGTGATATCTTCCGTGAGTCCTTGATCTTGATCGTACACATTTGCGTGCATGATTAGTGTACGGTCAAATCGGGGGCGTCACAAGTTGGTATCAGAGCCGACTGCCTGTAGGAATCCCCCTTCCACACTCCTTGGCCGAAGTTGAGTCTAGACATTACAAAAACTTTTACTAACATGGTTGTGTGCCTTATGGGCCCACGTCGCCATCTGGGTGGTATTAGGATCTTTTACTCCTCGATCCTTACTCTGGGACTCTGAACTCTCTCCTACTCGGGTTAAACAATTTTACTAACTCTAACACTAGGATCCCGTGACCACGTTCACCCCAAAGTTGGATAAGCCCTAGTTATTCTTTAGAGTAGTACTTGAACATTATCCACATTGTCATTTGACTCCTGTGAAAACATCTTTGTTTTCAGATGGAACCCACGAGGCAGGTCGTGCGCCACATGACGGCCATTGGTGCCTCAGGATCACCTGCTGTGTTGGTTGAGATGATGACCTATCTGGGTTATCGCTGGCACCCTGAGTACACCGTCTATGAGGAGTATCAGGACTTCAACCAGGAGCAGTACCGTGCCATCGTCCACCTCTACTCTCGAGAGTATGACTCCACTACCGTGCTGCACACTGCTCATGGTGTTGGAGTGACCATCGACATGGCGGTCCACGATGCTGCTTATGCTGCTCTGACACGTCTTCGCGGAGAGTATCAGGAGTTGGACACCTCCCCCTTCAGGCACATTGTTATCGCATCTGATGTTGGTGCGGAGGGATACTACACTGCTGCCTACTCCACTGTCACCCGAGAGCCCTTCTACCATCAGAACCTGGTTCTGCATGCTGATGGGCTGGATAGAGCTAACCGAGCTCTTCGCCACGAGTTGTACACCACCCGTCAGCACCTGTATCGTGCTCTGACGCTGTTGCACCCCTCTGTCCGATCTGGTGATCTGTCGCGTTCTGTGGTCTACCCTACCAGGACCGTGATGCCTCAGGGTGTCGGCTGGCCAGATGTGGGAGGCTACTCTCCTGCACTTGGTCCTCTCCTGCCACCTGCGCATCGGGTTCCGCACCAGAGTATCCGCGGACCCCAGGCTGCTCGCGTGGAGGTCTTCCCTTCGCGACACTACCAGCTGTCAGGCTACACCTACCTCCACAGTTCCACCTGGGACTGATGAGGGCTTACTTATTAGTGTTAGATGCATTCGTCGCGAGCCTGCGTGCCGCCTATGATGTCTTAGCCTGTGTACCGAACTCTGTGTAACGAACTCTATGCATGATCTCTTTTGTAAGATATGCCGACTACTATGTAGTATCTATCGTGCTGCTTTCATTGTGCATGTTTCATCATGAATGATTCTCGTCTTTGCAATTTTCTCAATGCTGAACTACCCCTGTTATATATTAGCAGGATGGTTAGACCAGGTGGTCGTGGTCGTGGTGGCAACGCCCCACCACCGCCTGAGTACATGACTGGTATGATTCAACAGCTTGAGATGAATTGCCAGTTCATGGAGAATATGATGGCTCAGTTTCCTCGCCCCAATATGAACCAGCAGCCAACCCCAGTAACTCTGCAGGATTTCATGCGCCTGAACCCAACTGTGTACCGCAGCTCAACTCAGCCTCTGGATGCTGATGACTGGCTCCGTGACATCACCTATGAGATGGAGTCTGCTGATGTAGCCCCTGCCAGCTATGTCACCTTTGCTTCCTTCTTCCTGAAGGGACCCGCGGCTCAATGGTGGGACAGCCACAGGCGTACTCTGCCAGCTGGAACAATCATCACCTGGCCAGACTTCCAAGCTGCCTTCCGTGCTCGCTTCATTCCTCAGGGAGTCATGGACCGGAAGAAGCGTGAGTTCCGCAACCTCACCCAAGGCAACAAGACTGTTGAAGCTTATCAGCGGGAGTTTTTGGACTTGTCCCGCTATGCTGAAGAGGACATTGCAACTGATGCACGTAGACAGGAGAAGTTCCGTGATGGCCTTCAAGCTGACATCAAGCTCGCACTTCTAGTGCATGACTTTGCTGATTTCGCCACTCTGGTGAACAAAGCCATCAATGTCGAAACTGGTCTGCAGGAATACCAGAGCTCTCACAGGCGCAACCGTGACACAGGCTCATCTTCGGGCCCGTCTTTGCAGAAGCGCAAGATATGGATTCCCAACAGCATGTACCAGCCGAATGCACCTGCCCCAAGGCAGACCTATGCTGCACCTCGTCTGCCTGCTCCTCCAACTAGGCAGCCAAGACTTCCAGCTCCACCACTACAAGCTCCTGTTCCCACTCCTAATAATGGTCTGTGCTACAAGTGTGGTCAACCAGGTCACCTTGCCAGGAACTGCAATCAGAATCAGAATCAACTGTCCCTTCCCGCAACTGGCCGTGGAAGCAACCAGCCCCACAACAACAGTGCCAAGTCTTATGGTCGTGTTCATGCCAACCACGTTGATCTCAACGAAGCTCAAGACCAGCCTGCTACTGTGATGGGTACACTCCTCGTAAACTCAGTACCTGCATCTGTTTTATTCGATTCAGGAGCATCGCATTCATTCATGTCAGAAGATTTTGCATACAAGCATGACGTTAAATGTGAGGAGATGAACACTTCGGTATTGGTAAAAACCCCCGTGGAACAATGTCAAACCTCACTGGTTGGCATCGATGTCCCCGTGGAAATTGAAGGGCTGGAATTCTATGCCTCTCCCATTATCCTGAAGTCGTCTAACATCGACCTCATTCTGGGAATGGATTGGTTGAAAGCGCATACTACTTCTATAGTTTGCGCCACTAAGGTCGTCCATCTGCTACACCCTTCTGACGAGATAATAGCTTACCAAGCTCATCTAGTTCAGAACGCCGAGGCACGACTTTATGTCTTGAATGCATTGAACGCTGCGCCACTCGAGGGCATTGAAAACATTCCCGTCGTTCATGAATTCCAAGACGTCTTCCCAGAAGAACTTCCAGGGATTCCCCCTGCTAGAGCTGTCGAGTTCATCATCGACTTGAAACCCGGCACCACCCCTATAGCTAAACGACCCTATAAGATGTCGCCGCATGAAATCATTGAGCTTAAGGAGGAAATCGACAAATCTCTTGTCAAAGGTTTCATTCGCCCAAGTTGCTCTCCTTGGGGAGCACCTTCTCTTTTTGTTAGGAAGAAGGATGGGACAAACCGATTGGTCCAAGACTACCGTCCTATAAACCAAGCTACCATTCAGAATAAATACCCTCTTCCTCGGATCAATGATCTTTATGATCAACTGGCTGGCTCATCAGTGTTCTCCAAACTCGACTTGAGGTTGGGTTACCACCAGATCCGTGTTCGTGAGGAGGACATCCCAAAAACCGCCTTCGTGACTTGGTATGGATCATACGAGTACATCGTCATGTCATTCGGCTTAACGAATGCTCCAGCCACCTTCTCTCGTCTGATGAACTATATATTCATGGATTACCTCGACAAGTTCGTCGTGGTTTATTTGGACGATATCCTTGTATTTTCCAAGAACGAAGAAGAACATGCTGCACATCTTCGTCTTGTGCTGGAAAAACTTCGAGAGCATCAACTGTATGCTAAGTATTCCAAGTGTGAATTCTGGCTCCCCGAAGTAACCTATCTTGGGCATGTCATCTCCAAGGATGGTATTGCCATCAACCCTGAACGAGTTCAGGCTATTCTCGATTGGACTCCTCCGAAGAATGTCAAGCATGTCCGAAGTTTTCTCGGTCTCGCCAGCTATTGCCGTCGATTCGTCGAGAACTTCTCCAAGATTGCCAGGCCTCTGACTAATCTGTTGCATAAGGGTGTCAAGTTCGAATGGACAGAAAAGTGTCAGGAAAGTTTCCAGGCGCTCAAAGACAAGTTGACTTCTGCCCCTGTGCTTGCACCACCTGATACTAAGGACTTCGTCATTTACTGCGACGCTTCCCGTCAAGGATTAGGTTGTGTCCTAATGCAAGAGCGCAGAGTGATTGCTTATGCCTCCCGTCAACTGCGCCCTCATGAAGAAAACTACCCAGTTCACGACCTCGAGCTTGCTGCTGTCATTCATGCACTAAAGCAGTGGCGGCACTACCTTCTCGGTAATCATTGCGAGATCTTCACCGATCACCAAAGTCTGAAGTATCTGTTTACTCAGCCAGATCTGAACCTCCGTCAGCAGAGATGGATGGAGACTGTTGCAGACTTTGACGTGGATATATCATATACCCCCGGCAAGGCTAATGTAATGGCTGATGCCCTGAGCCGCAAGTCTTACTGCAACCACCTCCAGGTTCACAAAGTTCAGCCCTCGCTTGTCGAAGAATTTAGAAAGCTGAACCTCCATATTGTTCCTCCTGGAGCACTCGCTCCCCCTCCCCCGGAGTTCCGCAAGATGAATCTTCTTGTTGTTACTAAGGGTTCTCTAAATACCCTGGCTGTCGTACCAGATCTCGTAGCTGGTATAAAGACTATTCAAGGTTATGACTCTGAAGTCCATAAGATTAAACGCCATCTAGCAGAAGGAAAGCCCTCATTCTTCTCTATCGCCGATGATGGCGCCTTGTATTTCAAAGGCCGCCTAGTGGTACCATGTTCGAAGAAAAACCTGGATAAGACTAAAAGGGTTATGCAAGAAGCCCATGATACGCCTCTGTCCATCCATCCTGGTAGTACGAAGATGTACCAGGATATTCGTCAAAGATTCTGGTGGTCTAATATGAAACAGGACATTGCTCGTTATGTTGCTGAGTGTGACGTTTGTCGCCGCAAAGCAGAGCATCAAAGGCCTGCTGGAACTCTGCAACCTATCTCTATTCCGGAATGGAAATGGGACCATGTTGAAATGGACTTCGTCACTGGATTTCCCAAATCGCAGAAAGGTAATGATGCTATTCTTGTCGTCATTGACCGGCTTTCCAAAGTTGCCCATTTTCTGGCGGTCAAAGAGACAATCACTGCTAGTCAGCTTGCTACTCTCTACATGGCCAGAATTGTTTCACTTCACGGAATTCCACTGGTTATCAGTTCAGACCGTGGCAGCTTATTCACTTCAAGGTTTTGGGCGAGTTTCCAAGAAGCTATGGGAACTCATCTGTCATTCAGTACTGCGTTTCATCCTCAGTCGCAAGGACAGGTTGAACGTGTCAACCAAGTTCTCGAAGACATGCTTCGAGCTTGTGTAATCTCATTCGGCAAGAAATGGGAGGAATCTCTTCCATATGCCGAGTTCTCTTATAATAATAGCTATCAAGCTAGTCTGAAGATGTCCCCCTTCGAAGTGCTATATGGACGAAAGTGTCGAACCCCTCTGAACTGGTCAGAAACTGGGGAACGTCCACTCTTTGGTCCGGATATTATCCAACAGGCCGAAGAACAAGTTCGCATTATTCGCGAGAATCTCAAGACTGCTCAGTCACGTCAGAAAAGTCAGTATGACCATCATCACCAAGACATGGTCTACCAACCTGGCGAAAAGGCTTATCTTCGAGTTACACCAATGAAGGGTGCACACCGCTTCGGGATCAAAGGAAAGCTAGCTCCCCGCTATATTGGTCCTTTCACTATTCTCGAAAAGCGTGGAAAGGTGGCATATCAACTGGAGCTTCCACCGAACCTTTCTCAGGTTCACGATGTGTTCCACGTGTCACAACTCCGACGCTGCTTCAAGGACCCAATCCGAGCAGTGGATCATGAAGTGCTTGAATTGCAACAATACCTCTCCTATATAGAGCATCCGGTCCGCATTCTCGACCAAGCTGAACGCCGCACACGTCAGAAGGCGATCAAGTTCCTCAAGGTCCAGTGGTCGAATCACTCTGAAGACAAAGCCACCTGGGAACGCGAGGATCATCTTCGTGATGAATACCCCGCACTGTTTCCTTCTACCTCCTAAATCTCGGGACGAGATTTCTTGTAGTGGAGGAGATTTGTAACGCCTGGATAATCTTGCTACAGTAATCCCATGCTAATCATGCCATGTCATCACGGTTACTGTTGCTAAACGTCCGTTAGTTCAAACCGCGTCAAATTCAAATTTAAAATTTAAAATTAATGTCGGCAATAAAAGTTTTCAAAAAATTGAAACAGAAATGTTCGGTGGTTGCCAAATATTACAAAGGTAATTGTGATGCAGCAAACACATTTTTATAAAATGTCTAATTAATTTAAAAGGTTTAAAAACAGAAGTGCAGATAGATAAAAACAAAACAAAAAAAAGAAAAAAAGAAACCCCCTTGGGCCGTGCCAAACTGGGCCAACCCAACCGGCCCAGCCGGCCACCCCACCGGGCCGGCCCACCTCCCCTCCTACTAACCCTCCCACCGTGACCTAACCCCATCCCACGATCCCCACTTCCCCCTCCCCACGTCTCCCTCATCCTCCCACTCTGCCGCCACACACGCACACTCACGCACACTCGGTGGAGCGGGCACCCGAGCCGCCGCACCCCTGAGGCCGCCGCCCGCCGGCGCCGGGAACCGCCACCCCCGGCCTCCTCCTCGCGGCTCCCAACCTCCTGCACCGCACCCCCATCCTCCTCCCCACCGGACTGCACGCCGCATCGCCTCGCCCTCGTCCATCGCTGCCCGGACTCCTTCGTCGGCCTGCCTCCCCGTCGAACCGTCGTCTCCGTCCTCCTCCCCAAGCCCCGTTGCCTAGACCCCACCATCCCGCGGTGAGCTCCTGTGCCGAGCGCACCATCCCTCTGTCCCGTGTCCGCCACGCCCGACCCCCTGGTCACCGCACCTCGCGGCCGGCCTCGCCGCGGCCGCGCCCCCCCCCCCTCGCTGGTCATGGCTCGGGTCCGTCCCGCTCGGCCTCTGCCCCCTTTGCACGCGCCCGGCTACCACTTCGCCCGCGCCCAAGAACATCGTCGCCGTGCCCGCTGTCCCGCACCTACGCGACCCCGCGCTCGCCTGCGGCCCCGATGGCCCCTACTGCAGCTCTGCATCCCATGCCTCTGCTCTGCACGCCGCTCGCCCGCGCGTGCGCGGCCTCGCCTCACCAGCGATGTAGCCTCGCCGGCCCGCACCCCCTGACCACCAGTCGCACCGGCCCCCTTCCTCTCCCACTGGCCGCGTCGGGCGCCGGAGCCCACGCGCCCGCTCCGGCCCCATTCCGGCCTTGCCTCGTTACCGGGCAGGGCTGCGGCTTCGCCCGCACCCGCCTACCCGTTAAGGCCCCTGTGCCTATGACCAGTGGGCCCGGCCCCAGAATGTTTAAACAAAAAGAAGGAATTAAAAAAAATTAATTAATTAATTAATTAAGGATTTAATTATGTTAATTAATCATATTTAGATTAATCTAATCAGTAATTAACCTAATAAATTAAATAAACTAATTAAAACCTGATTAGTTAGTCTCAGACTATGACAAGTGGGTCCCACTGGACCCACCGGTCAGGTTTGACTCTGGTCAGCGGACCGTTGACCGCTGACGTCACCCTTACGTCATGCTGACGTCACCAAAGACTGTTTTGGATAATGTTGAACTAAATTAATTAAATAAATTCTAAAATTGATTTAAACCTTTTAAAAATCATATAAAATAAACCGTAACTCAGATGAAAATACTTTCTACATGAAAGTTGCTCAGAACGACGAGACGAACCCGGATACGCAGCCCGTTCGTCCGCCACGCATCCCTAACCTATCGAACTCGCAACTTTCCCCCTCCGGTTCACCGGTCCGAAAACGCGAAACACCGGGGATACTTTCCCGGATGTCATCCCCCTTCACCAGTATCACCTACTACCGCGTTAGGGCACCTCTAACGCCGTTACTTGTCATGTCATGCATCACTATGCATATGCTTGCATTATATTTATTGTTTCTTCCCCCTCTTCTCTCGCTAGACACCGAGACCGACGCCGCTGCTACCCAGTTCGACTACGGTGTTGACGACCACTCTCTCTTGCCAGAGCAACCAGGCAAGCCCCCCCTTTGATCACCAGATATCGCCTACTCTTCTCTATACTGCTTGCATTAGAGTAGTGTAGCATGTTACTGCTTTCCGTTATTCCTATCCTGATGCATAGCCTGTCCTTGCTACTACTGTTGTTACCATTACCTGCTATCCTACTGCCATGCTATACTACTGGGCCGTGATCACTTCGGGAAGTGATCATGGGCATATACTATACACTTTATACTATTACATTACTTGTGATGCTGTTCGGAGATGGGGGCTGAAGGGGCAGGTGGCTCCATCCCGGTAGAGGTGGGCCTGGGTTCCCGACGGCCCCCGACGGTTACTCTAAGGCGGAGCGACAGGGCAGGTTGAGACCACCTAGGAGAGAGGTGGGCCTGGCCCTGGTCGATGTTCACGGATACTTAACACGTTTAACGAGATCTTGGTATTTGATCTGAGTCTGGCTACTGGCCTATACGCACTAACCATCTACGCGGGGACAGTTATGGGCACTCGACGTCGTGGTATCAGCCAAAGCACTTCGTGACGCCAGCGACTGAGCGGCGCGCGCCGGGTTGGACCGCGTAACGTGACTTCCTTTGTAATGGAGGTTGCTAGGTCTGCTCTCCGGCCGCGTACGCAACGTGCAGGTGTGCTATGGGCGATGGGCCCAGACCCCTGTGCGCTTAGGTTTAGACCGGCGTGCTGGCCTCTCTGTTGTGCCTAGGTGGGGCTGCGACGTGTTGATCTTCCGAGGCCGGGCATGACCCAGAAAAGTGTGTCCGGCCAAATGGGATCGAGCGTGTTGGGTTATGTGGTGCACCCCTTCAGGGAAGTTAATCTATTCGAATAGCCGTGATCTTCGGTAACAGGACGACTTGGAGTTGTACCTTGACCTTATGACAACTAGAACCGGATACTAAATAAAACACACCCTTTCAAGTGCCAGATACAACCGGTGATCGCTCTCTCACAGGGCGACGAGGGGAGGATCATCGGTTAGGATTATGCTATGCGATGCTACTTGGAGGTCTTCAGTCTACTCTCTTCTACATGCCGCAAGATGGCGGCTGCCAGAAGCGTAGTCTTCGAAAGGACTAGCTATCCCCCTCTTATTCCGGCATTCTGCAGTTCAGTCCACATATGATAGCCTTATTCCATTTGATACCAATGCATACATATGTAGTGTAGCTCCTTGCTTGCGAGTACTTTGGATGAGTACTCACGGTTGCTTTCTCCCTCTTTTCCCGCTATCC
The DNA here is from genome assembly GCF_003073215.2 of Triticum urartu. Lineage (NCBI taxonomy): Eukaryota > Viridiplantae > Streptophyta > Magnoliopsida > Poales > Poaceae > Triticum > Triticum urartu. Next base: position 123,610,472 of record NC_053025.1, on the reverse strand, counting down.
CTTCTACCTGGTTGTCACAACCAGATGTTGGAGCCCAGGAGCCAGACTCCACCTTCGACGACGACTCCTACTACACCGGTGGTGCCTACTACTACGTGCTGCCCGCTGACGACGACCAAGAGTAGTTTAGGAGGATCCCAGGCAGGAGGCCTGCGCCTCTTTTGATCTGTATCCCAGTTTGTGCTAGCCTTCTTAAGGCAAACTTGTTTAACTTATGTCTGTACTCAGATATTGTTGCTTCCGCTGACTCGTCTATGATCGAGCTCTTGTATTCGAGCCCTCGAGGCCCCTGGCTTGTAATATGATGCTTGTATGACTTATTTTATTTGTAGAGTTGTGTTGTGATATCTTCCCGTGAGTCCTTGATCTTGATCGTACACATTTGCGTGCATGATTAGTGTACGGTCAAATCGGGGGCGTCACAAAATATATCATAATTGTGAAGGACTCTGTGTCCACTGACAAAGCCGGATAAGATTTGTAACCCTAGGTTCTCAGACTAAGGTAACCCCTTTATCTCTGATATTACTATTCACCCAACCTAACTTTAAGGGGCATCCTATGGAATGCTCTGCTAGAATAATACTCGTCAATTAGGAAGAGAGGTGTGAGACAATGTGTGAGAGACAGGCCTAAAGATAATGTGCGTACAGGAGACACGTAGGCAGGTCTATGTATATAGAAAGGGTCGATGGGGATTGTGCGTGTGTATGCTTACGAGAGGAAGAGTGCTTGTGATAAAGGTTGGTGAAAACAGTCGTAAATGGTTACGAGAGGGAGGGAGGGTTATATTGAGAGCATGTGTGTGAGAAAGACACCTCGGGAGAGAGTGTGTGAGCATGTGTGAGAGACCACCGATGGAGAGTGAAACTACACGTAAAAGATTGTTGTACACATTGATTAAAGATATAAATTGTATCCAAATATTAGGATGGGATCATGATATTTGCAGTTCGCGTAAGGAACAGTCATTGATCCATCAGACATCTAAATTCTGTCGAATTTGAGCATGTCTATGTTATTATTCGACACAATTGATCCACATAGTTAGTATTGTGAACTCCAGACAATGCATCGCTTTAGCAATTGAATATAGACATGAGTACAGTTCATGTTGTGTGTGTAAAGCACATTATACATACGAAAGTTACACAATGAACATTATAAATAGCTACCTATGAACTAGCATACATTTGAATTCAACTTAAGGTGGTTTAAAAAAATCAAATTCAACATGAAGTCCATTCAATTATTTGAATTTGATATCATGGCATTTGTAAATCATACCTAAATTATGGGGGCACCAATCTTTGCTCTGATTTTGTACATAATAGCATATGTAGTCGTGTACAAAATAGATTCAAATTTAGCTCCTCCATTCCAAAATAATGGTAGTTATAGGATTTTAAAGTGTCAAAGTTTCAAAAAGAAGCGGATAATTTAATGAGGTTTTCAAACATACAAGGTCAAATTTAACGTTGTCTATTTAGGTCAATCCTCAAAGTTCAAAGAGTACTCTAAACATGAATGCCTCTATTTCAAAATTTCGAACGAAGCGCCAAAAGAGCCTCTACTCGCCCGAAACCGCGTGAGACCAATGTTTGGTAGTACAAGGAAATTACTTTTCTAATAACTCCAACCCGTGAAACCTACCGGCCCGACATCCAAATATCTAAACCGGGGTAGGTTTGTAGATTCATCTAGACGCCACACAACCGCCTCCGAAAAACATTCATACACAATGGCCGCCTAAGCACACATGCGCGCGGCCGAAATCGCTCCCGCCCACTATTTGGGACACCTGGGATTACCATCCTACCCCCGACCCGCAGTAGGTCCGAAATTTAAGAGGGGGCAAAGCTTGTACTTTCCCCAAATTTCAAACAAGCGCGACCCATCTTCTGTTCAAAAAAGCCGAAAACAAGTGCGTCCCAGACCGAAACATGGTTCTCGGCCCCCCCCCCCCCGCCCACCCGTCCGATTCCCCATTCGTACTCCATGGGCGCAAAAACTACCTCTCCACCAGCCATGAAACCCCGGCGTCCTCCGTCCGCCACCCCATCCCACCCATCAACCGCCGCCCTCCTCCATCACGCCGGAGCTGATACCCTGACGCCGTCGTCCACCGCAAGCTCAACCGCAACGCCCTCCACGGCTAGTAGTTGAAGCCGAGGCCGAGCCGTCCATACCCGAGCCAGTTCAACCACGTCGTCCTATGCCTCACTACTGCCGCTCCAACTTCACCACCCTCCACCGCACCGGAGCTGTTCCTGCTACGCCGTCCTTCGCCGCCTCGGATCTGCTTCCCCTCCGCCGATATACGGCCACGGCAACACAGTCAACAATTTGGCCATGGTTTTGTCCAAGGATCCACGGTTCTCCAAAACATCGGTTCCCCCGGGAGAAAAAAGAAGATCGCCACGACATATGGAGGAGACCACACTGGCAACCGATAAGGGTACTTCTCTTCCCTTATTCATGCAAATCTTACGTGTCTGCTTGCACGGTATTCATCCCACAGAAGACACTAGTTGACCGCTTCTTCTTGATACTAGATGTTCCTAGTAACTCGCGATGCACAAGGTTTCTCTTCATATACTATTTCACCTTAGCTAGAAGTCCGTCGCCCCCTGAATTTCAATTCTTGGTCAGTTGATTCCCAATTAATGGAAGCATTCCCCAGTGTAACAGGTGCTAGTCCGCCTATTACATCGGGGAAGCAGCGCCTCGGTGTTTATCTTAGGGGCGTGTGGGGCCTAGAGCTACTGGCGCCCGATCTGGAGGTCGTCCGGGATTAAAGAGATGGCTTGGGGCGCAAGCACGGCGGTGGTGTGAGGTCGAGGGGAGGGTGGGGCGGCGGAGGCAGGGGTTTGGGCCGGTGGTCGCTGGCGGTTCGAGAAAGATCGTCAACGGTGACTAGCGGGAGGTAGACGAAGGCCATCTGTCTGTTCCTTATAGATCGGACGGCTCATTAAAAAATCGACTGACCTATTTATTTTTAGTCGACTGTTATCTTGATATGACCACATGTGGTGGTGTGCTGGAGGAGTACCTGCATTTCCTGTGCTCATATATTACAAAATCAGACGGAGTAGAATCTAATTTTGTTTGCCATGCAATGTTGTAGAGCTATCATATGTCTCCTGTCATTTATTTTTCAGCCACCTGCTATCTGCTGCTTTTATAGTGCACTAGTTCTGCACACACTTCACGCATACTCTCACTATTGTGTTTTTATGCAAGGGTATTTCAAAGTCTGCCTCGAGAGAAGCAGAAAAGAAAAGAGAGAAGTTGCTCCAGCTTTCTACGCGGGTAAGCACTGCACGTTACAGCGCTATAAAGGGTGCTGTGTCAGCAGATGGAGACGGTAAACGTAGCTCCGGAGTTGATGACCTCGCTCACAATGAACCACCATCCCAGGTGCTTGCTTTAACTTCACAGTGTCATATGTGGTTGCATGTTCCATACGGTGTCTATCTTGTATTCGAAAGGCCGAAGTCAGTCTTTATTAAGATAAGGAAAGATATTTTTTACATGAACCACCATTCCGTGAGCACCAGTCAGGGCACTGGCCGAGCCAGTGACAAGCCCAACAAAGACAGGCATCACCTGGAAGCCACCTAAAAAGCCGTGATGGTGGTGAAGCAGCCCGCCTCCCACCAGGATCTCGGGTCCTAGATGATCATGCTCACCACTCCAGCCGGATGTCTAGCTTGTATTGCTTCCAATTTGGTTCAATTGCATCTGCTTAGCTTACACATTATACCTTTGAATATGACATGCCTTTCTGTTTTTGGTACATACTAGTACATCTTTGTGTTAACCATGTTCTTACATCAAACTAATGTTATTGTGTATCCCTCATCAATCACTTATGATGAGGCAGTCAGGAAAGTGGACTACTCCTCATTTAAAGAATGCAGCGTCAGCCTCCCGACATGATTCTCAAGAAACATCAAGGCTAGATGAAGATAGTGAACGTGGCTCTATAGTTGATTACCGCATTTCCCCTACACTAGCATCGCAGGTGCTTGCTCTAACTTGGCAGCGTGATATGTGGTTGCATGTTGCATATGGTGTCTAGATTGTAATTCTTCCAATCTAGTTAAACTGCATGTGCTATTCTGCTTAGCTTATACATTATACCTGTTAATGTGACATGCCTTCTTGTATTTAGTACATAGTACATATGTCTATTAAGCATGTCCTTACATAAAACTATTGTTTTTTTGTATCCCGCATCAATCAATATGACGAGACACCTTTAGTATATGTAGTGCGATATTAGTTGCATCTTTCATATGATTTATAGCATGCACTGCTTCTAATTTGTTGAAATTCCATTTATGATGGGACACTTTTAACTTGGCAGAGTCATATTGGTTGCATCTTTCATGTGGTGTCTAGCTTGCATTGCTTCTTATTTGTTGGAATGGTTTCTGCTTAGTTTACACAAACAGTTGTGAACATGCCATGTCGTCCTATTTTTCGTACATATTCCATCCCGGTATCATGTGTTTGCCTTACATCAAATTAGTGATTGTCAGTATCATGCATGAATGAGTTCTGAAGAGAGAATTTTATTGCTTTTTCTTGTCGGTTTTACTTGACAATTCAAAATCAATAAAGCGGAAGGAAGTTAGAAAGGCAGCGGATAAAGGTGCTCCTTCCAAACGGAGGGCCTCTACAGTTTCTACTCCTCCATCCCCCCAAGATGATTTCCAAGACAACACATGCATAGACACTCAACGTAGCTGTGTTTATGATGAGCATGTCTCCCCTAGTGCACCATCACTGGTGCTTCCTCTAACTTGACACTGTTATATGTGGTTTCATGTTATGTGTGATGTCTAGCTTGTATTGCTTCTAATTTTGTTGAATTCCATCTTCTTACTTTACACATTATACTTGAATAAGACACGTGTTCCTGTTTCTAGAACATACAATATCTGTCTACCACACCATGTTCTTACATCAAATTACTATTGTTGTGTAACCTGCAACAATCACTTATCATAAGACATGTTTGACTTCGGAGTGTGATATACGTTACAACTCGCATTCTTTTCTAGCTTGTACTACTAATTTTTTGAAATGGCACTTATGACGAGACAGTTTTAACTTGGTAGAGTGATATTCGTTGCATCTTTCATATGGTGTCTAGCTTTCATTGCTTCTAATTTGTTGAAATGCCTTCTCCTTAGTTTACACATCATAAGCTATGAATATGCAATGGCACTAATGACGAGAGACCTCTAAATTGGTAGTGTGATGCTGTTTGCATCTTGCACATGATTTATTTCTTGTACTGCTTCACATTTGTTTAAATGCCATTTATGATGAGACACTGTTAACTTGGCAGAGCGATATTTGTAGCATATTTCATATGGTGTCTACCTTCCATTGCATTGCTTCTAATTTAGTGAAATGTCTTCTGCTTAGTTTACACATCATAGTTCTAGTTATCTCTTCCGTCCTGTTTTTGGTACATATTACATCCTCATATCATGTGGTTGTCCAACATCAAAGTTCAGTTCATCTGTATCACGCATCAATTTGTTCTGAAGAACTAAATTGTTATTCGTTTTTCTTGTCGGCTTGACTTGACATGGCACAGAGAAAGATGAAGAAACACAGAATGGCAGGGAACGGGAACCGGCAGAATCCTGCAGATTCTGCTGGTACTGATGGTGCAATAGAAGGTCAAAGTCCAGCGGGAAATTCTACAAACAGGGTATCCCATGCTACATGAGCTGCAGAAAAAGCCAAACAGAAACAAATAGCTGCCACCAAACAAGTAGAGACAGCCCTAGTTCTTGCAACACCTTCCACAGTACTACCAGCTACACGAGTTACTCGTGCGTCAATTGAGCTAGCAGCACGTTCCCAAGCTCCCTTGCCACCTGACACTACTTCCCAAGAACTCTTGACACAAGACGAGTTGGCAAGATCAGATGAACCTTGTGAGCTTCAACAGCAAGAAGCTAGTTGCTGGAGTCAAGTTACAGTTGCATGCTTCTTTATATGTGGTCTCACAGTTTGATGTACACTAACACTTCCTATGTTCGTTGTTGTACTAGCACCTAGGCGCAGGAGGAAACAACATCAGGGATAATTCTCGATAGGTTAACTAAATCTAGAGGAGGAAGAATGGAGATCCGTTTTGAGGCAGGTTTAAAAAGGCCACGTGATGCTATAGAGTCAGCCAAGTTAGTATCAGAGGTAGCAGTTGCCGTTAGGTGTCATGTACGTATCCTCCCAACATGGATTTAGTACAGGAATGACAAAGACGAAACCCAGTTCAACACCTTCCTCGACCATTTATCTGTAAGTATGGTTATGTATGGAAACTAGTAATATCGTCTTGCTCTGTCCCATACTTTCTAGGTTGTTGATAATGAGACTCCCATAATATTCAATAGATGAGGTTCAAGTTGGATAGCTAAGATGATGCAACCAGACAAGCTTGCACCCATGTTTTCAAGTTTGCTCTGCGACAATATCGGTATAACTTGAGGAAAACTCACTTTGAAGGCAAGGCTAACAGTGAACTTTCCCAAACATCTCCAGTGGAAAATATATCGAATGAAGACTGGAGAGGCCTCATTAAACACTGGTCTGATCTGAAGTATCAGGTACATTATATATATGTGATCAGATCACATGTTGAAGTCCTATTTACGCATGTGCCACACAAATCTAACTTCTTGTAGGTGAACTATTCAAAGAACAAGGCCAACCATACGGAAGTGAAATTCCAACAGACGACAGGATCTCGTAGCTATATTGCACACTGCGAGGCTCTTGTAATTAGTTGTTGTTTCACTCTTTTTGCTGTACCGTATTATCAAATCTATATTGACTTGTTCCAAATGCAGAGGAAATCCCGCAAGGACCAAAAAGTACATGAACTAAATGTTGTGGAAATCTTCAAGGACTGTCACACCAGCAAGAAGAAGGGCATGACTACACCAGTCAAAGCCATTGTTGTAAGTCCTTAATCCTCATGCCTTTTAACTACTACTTACTCTGACTTGTGCTTTGAACTGCATGGTTTGCAGCCAATGTCTATTACTCTTTTCAATTTTATACACAATTATCTTAGTGTATCATTGCACCTTACAAGGTTTAAAAGAGAGGAGTGATGTTCCTTTGATCTTGACCTGTAATCTAGTTCCATGCTGGACTTGCCCACACAACGTTACAATTGCCTGTTTGTCTGTTCTCGGTTGTTTTGTGATATGAATGATGTCATACTATGCTTACCATATTATAAACTTCGTCTCTTTATCCTTAGCCCTCAATACAATGTGAAGAAATAGACAATACATTAGCGATGGTACATGGTCATATGTTTGGAACCTGGTTTTATTATGTACTTTGCAATAAAATACAACTAATATTTTGTTTGGTTTTGCTGCCTCCTTAATATCTTCTGTTCTGGTACTACTAATGTAAAACCTCAACTTTTCAACGAGCTATGGAAAAAATGGTGGAACCGCCACCTTCTGAAGGTGCCGAGGCAACTATAACCGCAATGTCAGCTCTTGCTGCAGTGGGTCATTACCTATCCACTAACAGTGCCAAAAGCACATTCCTGCGTAATACTGGGTTGGTTGTTAAGGCAACCTCGTCCAAATTGCCTCATGATCAAGATATGCAAGCTCAAAACAATATTGTATTTGCGCTCCAGACACAAGTCCATTCCCTAACAGAGACCCTTTGTGAAACAAGGAGAGATATTGTTCGATATTGTCAATATATGCATGATTTTGAAACCAGACTATCAGACATTTGCTATGTTGTTCAGGAGCCTATGAGAACTGAAGGTGAAGGTTATGGTGCTCCATCGGACAATACAACATGAAAACGTAACAGTCGAGTCAAATGAACTGAGCTTCTGAACTTCTGGTGGTGCATTTATCTGCTAGATTGTTAACTTTTATGCCAACCTTCCTTTTGTTTTATAGTTGTAATTTTTTTTGGTGCGATACAAAATTTGTTCTTAACGTGCAGCCACCGGCTGAAGAAAACAACAAGCCATTTTTGTATAGTGTAGGGTGTTCCCTATATTTGCACTGGTGGTGAACTTTGATGCCCACCGGCTGTAGTTAACATGGGCCTCCTACGGGCCGTAGAAACAATGGGCCTTCTAAGGGCCGTAGAAACAATGGGCCTTCTACGTGGCATAGAAACAATGGGCCTTATACGGGCCGTAGACACAATGGGCCTTCTACGGGTCGTATCATTAATGGGCCTTCTACGGGTCGTATGATCGATTGGCCAAACATGGGCCAATAATAGACCACATTATGGTCGTAAATGGGCTAGAGTTGAAATCGACCGTTCATGGGCCGACCATAACAGGCCGTCGTTAATCGGCCGTATTTGATGACGCTATGAAAACGGCCCAACGTATTAACGGGCCACAAACGGGCCGACTGTAACCACGGGCTGAATTTGGCCCACAAGCAGAAAATGACAGTAATGGGCCGTAAGTAAATGAATGCTGGAAATGAGCCCAAGAATAAATGGTCCCTGAGAAGGCCGAAAGATAACATGGGCTGAAAACGGCCCAACGGAATAATGTGCCGTTAATGGGTATAAAGTGATACACTGTTCATTATGGGCCAGTTTCACCACGTGCCGTTAATGGGTATAAAGTGATACACTGTTCCTTATGGGCCAGTTTTACCACGGGCCGTTAATGGGTCGGGAGTAATAAGGGCCTCATATGGGCCGAAAGACATCATGGGCCATACATGGGCCGGAAGTTAAAATGGGCTGGAATTATATTGGACGGCCCAGATGACACTACTGGGCCTAATTCGGATAGGCCGTAAACGGGCCCTGGGTTAGCGGGCTGTAAATGGGCTATATGCGAACATGTCGTTAACAGGCTTGCCATGGGCCGGCCCGCCACCTTTTGACCAACTTAAACGGGTCGGCCTTTTCACATGAATGGGCCTTTGTTGGGCCATGCCATGTGTCGACGTATCATAGGCGCTTTGGGTCCAATGAGTGGATGACATCTGTCCCAACGGTGAGACGACACGTGTTTCCTCCAGCCAATGATGATTTTACATGTGGAAAATCCCCATTGGTTGGGGATTTTAACGGGTTATCGGATCCAAAACCGGACCTGATAGCTTAATGGCGTTCCGTTACGGTGGATGCCACGTGTCGGTCACCCTTGACGAAAGCACTTCTGTGATGCACGATTTATCGTCATGGAAGTGGACCCTTCCATGATGATAATTTTGGTAATGTCATGGAACATTTCTACGACAGCATAAGTATGACTATCTTGATTCTGTCATAAAATAGTCATGGATGTACATGCATGACAGAAAACGTGACCTACTGTGACAAACACGTATCATCACGGAAGTGTATTTTTTTGTAGTGGTTGTTCTATGTTGACATGAGAATTTTTTTGAAAGCAATAAGAGGCAATGGATATTGTTTCGTCCCCAAAGGTGGGAAGTTCCCTACCGAAACCATCATGCTTGTTGTGAGAAACTCTGGTTTGTGAGAAGCATATACCCAAACCTGCCCCAAATGGGACAAAAAATTTACCACAGCATGTTGATGCCGCTCCATGATAGCATGCCAAGTTTCATGAATTTCAGACGAGTTTTGGATTTACTAGAATTTAAAAACCATGTATCTCAATGTTTTGCAGGCAATCAACGGTACCCTGGTGTTTGAAATTCATTCCCATTTCTTGCATAGGACCTAAGCATGCACCCAAGGACACATATTTGATTTTTCAACCAATTTATATGCATCGGAGCATCTGCATGTAGTTCAAATTTGAATAATGCACATAAATGCATTAAAAACTCAGTTAATGCATAAAAATGTCCAAACGAACCCCGAAAAATCATAAAAATTGACACAACACTCATGTTGTTCTATGTTGACACGAGAAAATTTTTGAAAGCAATAAGAGGCAATGGATATCGTTTCGTTCCCAAATGTGGGACGTTCCCTATCGAAACCATCATGCTTGTTGTGAGAAGTTGTGGTTTGTGAGAAGCATATACCCAAACCTGCCCCAAATGGGACAAAAAATTTACCGTGGCATGTTGATGTCGCTCCATGATAGCATGCCAAGTTTCATGAATTTCAGACAAGTTTTGGAGTTACTAGAATTTAAAAACCATGTATCTCGATGTTTACGGCCGGTGGCGGGGTGTTTGACATTCATTCCCATTTCTTGCATGGGATCCAAGCATGCAACCAAGGACACAGATCTGAATTTTCAACCAATTTATATGCATTGGAGCATGTGCATGTAGTTCAAATTTGAATTATGCACATGAATGCATTGAAAACTCAGTTAATGTATAAAAATGTCCAAACGAACCCCAAAAAATCCCAAAATTTGACACAACACTCATGTTGTTCTATGTTGACACTAGGAAAAAAATTGAAATCGAGAAGAGGCAACGGATATCATTTCGTCCAGAAAGGTGAAACGTTCCCTACCGAAACCATCACACTTGTTGTGAGAAGCTCTGGTTTATGAGAAGCTTATACCCAAACCTGCCCCAAATGGTACAAATTTTTTACCACGGCATGTTGATGCCGCTCCATGATAGCATGCCAAATTTCATGAATTTCAGAGAATTTTGGATTTGCTAAAATTACAAAAGCAAGTATGTCGACGTTTGCCGAAGAGCTACGGTGTCGTGGTGTTCGAATTTCATCCCCATTTCTTGCATGGGACAGAAGCATAAACCCATGGACACATATATGATTTTACAACCCATGTTGGTGCACCGGAGCATGTGCATGTAGTTTAATTTTGAATTGTGCACCTGAAATGGCTAGAAAACCAATTTAATGTATAAAATGTTCAAAAAAACCCTGAATAATTCCAATTCTTTGACGACACACATATATTTGCATGTTCACTACAGATAAAAGATCTAGCAATTCAAACACCGTCCATTGCCGTTGTGACCCCATTATGTAATCCAAATGAAGATGAAAAATCAAGTAGATCGCACACAGTTTATTATCACCAACCGTGTGAGATGCAACACAAAATATCCTGGAGCTCCGTCGGTGTATAGTATGCCTATGGCTTACGCGAGAAGGTGCGTCGGCTACAGTCCACAGCTGGCATCTCAAGCACACTAGCTCGCTCTCCAAATATCATTTCACTGTTCAATCGTCGCCAGTGAAAGATGGGCACGTGGACCCGCGTCGTGAGGGAAACTTCGGTGGCCCACTCCGGCGAGAACACGGCCGCAGCCGCCATGCGCGTGATAACAAGGTGGCATGAGCGCGGCAGTAATCAGTGACCGGGTGGCAAAGGCATCCCAAACAACCGTTGTTGCTTCTCAGGTGGCGGCGGCAACATCTGCCTCGGGGATAGCAACTGGCGAGAGCGGCACAACAGCTGTCCGTTCCGCAGCGGCGGCCTTAGCCCTGATGGAGGCCGCCCACGACCATGTCGAGGCTTCCCACAGCCAGCTCCTGACGGTCACCGCACAAATCAGACGAAGCTTCTCCGACAACGGTCGGCAACCCACAGCCGAAGAGCTGGCAATCGCCGAGAGCGTTCGAGCAGCTGTCCGTTCCTTCACCAGATACCTTGCAACGATGGAGCCTGTCCAAGCCCAGATCGCGGCCGCCCACACCCAGCTCATGGCGGCCTTTTCCAAAGAGATGGCGGACGCGGATGGCGAGATGCTTGCCGAGTATGGTGCGATGGATGCCATGGAGCCCCTTCCCCAGGAGACCGTCGGGCGCGAGCTGGACATGGAGGCGGCGACGGAGATCGACGAGCACCAGCCGTAGTACTTGTACTATTTGCTTTGATTAATTAAGAGCGCCGGTCTTTAATTTGTTAGAGTGATGTTTAGGTCAGCTAGCTCTGTTTAATTGCTAAACTTTCTCAATTAAGAAGTATGGGTGTGCTGTAGTCTCCTTTGTGTACCCAAATTATGCAATGACGTGGATGACCACTGTAACCAGGGAAATTCAAACCAAAATTTTGACGTTCAAACTCATCACACACGGGTTAAGCTATCTGAATCATTTGTGATGTTCACATATCGTACATAGTTCTGAATAAGGGACCGTGTCTGGTGACACTTTGTGCGCCAGTTTTTTCGCTGAAGCGATTCCAAATTTTCGGTTTTCGTGGAAATATCTACCTCCCCGCCCCCTCCCCCTTACCAAAAGCCACATTTCCCCTGTTTCCCCCTTCCTTTCCAAGTTTAAAACTTCACTCCTTGCTTGCAGCGCCGCCTCCTCACTGGCGACCCTCCTTCACGCTGCTCGGCCTCGTCCATCCAGGCAGGTAATCCACACCCGACCCTCATCCTCCTCCTCCTTCCACATCCCACATGCCCTAACCGTCGGCGCGAGCGTGACACCTTCCACCCAAATCACCGACCCCTCCACCAAATAAGCGCCACCCTAAGCCATGGTGCATGCCGTATAGCCAGGATCTCAAGGAGCATTTGGCAGCGAGAAGCAAATCGCAGCGGCATGCGCGGATGAGGTCGCGATGGCTTCCATTCGGGCCGACCCACAGATCTTGGAGGAGCACCTTGTCATTTGCTAGCTACCCCGATTAAGCATGCTCAGTTTACTCGTTGTGTGTGCTGCTCCTGCCTTTCCTTCACAAATTCTAGTGAATTTTGCTATCTAATTTTACCATGCAATCTGTTGCTCTAGTGTATATGTTCTATATGTCGTGCAGTGTGGTGCTCACTTATTAACTGTTTTGTTAATTAGTTATCGTCTTCAGCTGACTGTTTGGTTCAATTCTGCAAATGTGATGTTCAATTCTTCAGGCTGCAATTTTGTATTGTCTTCCTTGTGAGGAAAAAATTGAATTTATCTTTACAAAATACATGAGAAACGAATACATTTGCTATATTTCCAAGTTGTCAAGCATGCTTAGTTTGGTTATACATTGTGCAGTGTGGTGCTGAGTTAACGTTTGGTTCATTTGTGTTGTGGTGTTTAGCTAACTGTTTGGTTCAATTCTGCAATGTGATGTTCAATAGTTGTGGGTGCATTCTGTTATTGTATACCATGTGAGGAATAAATTGAATTTGGTTGTAGTAAATACATGAGAAACAAATACAATTGCTATATTTCCAAGTTGTTAAGCATGCCTGGTTTGGTTAACTATCTGATCTTCTATTAGGAGTATGTTATATTGTGCAATGTGGTGCTTAGTTAATGTTTGGTTCATTTGTTGTGGTGTTTAGTTAACTGCTTGGTTCAATTCTGCAATGCGATGTCCAATTGTCATGGGTAGAATTTTGTATTATTGTGCATGTGAGGAATAAACCGAATTTGGTTGCACTTAATACATGAGAAACATATACAAGTGCTATATTTTCTAGTTCTTAATCATGCTTGGTTTGGATAAATGGGTTTTCCATGTGGCTTGAATTAATCTTATGAATCTGCAATGTGCTTATTTTTCATCAACATATTTTACTGATAGCATGCGAACTCTTACTTAACCTGATGACTAACTACCTTATATGTGTTGCAGGGAAACAATGAGAAGCACTGAGGTTTACAATCGAGGTTAGCACGTGCATGGTCCGTTGTCTAATAGCACATTATTGTGCAATTCCAGGAACCATTCTAATATTTAGGTTTTTAACAATTTGGTCTTGCACATATAGGTCCTGCTGTCAGAGGTTTTGACCCACTGTTCGACCCTTTTTGCATATGGGGAAATGAGTTTGTCCATGAATATCAATCAAATCAAGAAACACGAAAAGATTGTTAGGATAAAGAAATTAGCAACAAAAAACAACAAAATCTTTGTGTGCACAATGAAGAAGACATCAGTTCACTACAAGATGGTACTAACTATTATACCTTGCCTTTTTTATTCATTTGCCCCATTTCCAATATAGAGAAGATATTTATGCACATCCTTGTTTTCAGGCCTTTTCCAAAGCAGTTCACTGATGATTACCTCCCAAACCACCTCTATGGTCAGGAGGCGAGGAAGGTTTTCATACAACATACATGGTTCAATATTGAAGTGTTTTTGAAGAGGACGAAGGACGGACGGTCAATCATCCACAGGCACTGGCCTAAAGTTGCAAAGACCTTCAACATGAATGAAGGATCAATATTCGCCTTCCGCTTCAGCAGTTTTCCAGATGAGATGCATCTGTCTATATATCGTCTATGATGCTAATTTTGAAAGGTTCTACATGTTGCATGTGAAACTTGGTGCCGGTGCGGTTGTGTAATGGGGTAGCTGAGTGCTGAAGCTATATCATGTTGTACTCTAATGTTTTTCAATTATGAAATTCTGCTTCCTTAATATGGAAATGAAATATATTACTCCCTCTGTTCCTAAATATTTGTCTTTCTAGAGATTTCAACAAGTGACCACATACGTAGCAAAATAAGTGAATCTACACTCTAAAATATGTCTATATACATCTGTATGTGATAGTTCATTTGAAATCTCTAAAAAACAAATATTTAGGAACAGAGGGAGTATGTGCTTAATATGAATGTCAATCAGATTAATAAATGGATTATTAATAATAGGGCAATTAGCCTGCTAATTGGGTTTTGCTATTGCAAACGGTTATTGAAAAAATACTGTGGGCGATTGAAAGTGCAATCATGCCCTTACATTATGTTTTGATTTTAATGACAATCTACATGTAGGGGACTAACAATGGTTGTCAAGTGAATCTCAGGTGTTGGTCCCTGGTTCGTCAAATTGTGTGTGGATCAAGAGCATACGAAGTGGGTTCTCTCAAGGATGAAGTGTTAAAATGATGTTACATTTTGTTTCCTTGAGTATAGGATCCCGCACTATTAAGAGGGGATCAATTGGGTTCGTAACAGACTTGCTCGAGTCAAAAATACTCCTTTCTATAGTTCTTTTTATCCCCTCTTTACTTTGAATCTTTCTGTCTCTGGGAGTGCCGGATGTCCAGGCTGCTCCCCGGATATCCGGGCCTCTCGCCGGATATCCGGGCCTAGCCATTCTAGAATGCACTTTTGTGCAGTGCTGCTGCCGGATGTCCGGCCCTCTACGTCGGATGTCCGCGCTCCCAGTACTCGCCGGATGTCCGCGCTCCTTGCCGGATATCCGGGCATAGATGTCCAGAGGACGCTTTTATGTTGGGCTGCGCGCCGGATGTCCGGCCACCTGCCGGATGTCCGGGCCTTCCTCTTATGCGGATGTCCGGGCTTGACCCCCGGATGTCCGGCCCCTCTGTTTTCTGCCTTGCTCTTTAAGTGGCTTGCCAGGCCGGATGTCCGGCCTTCCCGTTCACTTGTACTACAACGGCCATATTTGAGCTCACACTATATATAGCCCTTCTCCCCCACGGGAGAGGGTTGACCATTTCACTTTGAACAAACCCTAGAACACATTTCACTCTCTCTCACACACTTCCACACCAAATCTTAGATCCCCAAGGGATTTGAGAGCTTTCGAGAGAAGTTGTCTGATGAAGTGATAGATCCACTCCTTCTCCTTCTTTGCACCAAAGGAATTTGTGATTTGAGCAAGTCTTGAGCTTTTCCCCTTCGATCTTGTTACTCTTGGAGATTG
Source organism: Triticum urartu (assembly GCF_003073215.2). NCBI lineage: Eukaryota > Viridiplantae > Streptophyta > Magnoliopsida > Poales > Poaceae > Triticum > Triticum urartu. The sequence continues at coordinate 123,594,892 of NC_053025.1, read as the reverse complement.
GAGACTCCTAGGCGGTAGGAGTCTTTCGGAGAGGAATCGACCTTTGTGATTACCCCTGGAAAAGTTTGTGCGGGTTTGGAGACCACCCTAAGGTCTACCACTAGTGGTTGAGAAACGCCTTCGTGGTGTTGTCTCAAAGGGAGAATAGGGTGAGCCTTCATGGCGTTGGTGTGCCTTCATGGTAACATCCACCTCTGTAACGGTGACGTAGCTTCCCTCCAAGGAAGTGAACATCGGCATACATCCTTGTCTCCCGGAGTTGCGGTTATTCCTAACCCTAACTCTCTACTTGTGGTTACTTGTCTCTTAGCACTTACTTATATCTATTGTGTTTGTTTATCTACTTACTTGTATTACTTATTTATCTTGCTTAGCACTTAGTACTACACTTACAATTGTTAGGCTCACTTTCATATTCCGCACTTGTGCCTAAAATTGCTAAGTAACAATTAAAATTTGTAATTGTACCTATTCCCCCCCCCCCCCTCTAGGTCCATGTCGATCCTTTCAATTGGTATCAGAGCCTCGTGCTCTATTCTTGTGGCTTAACCGCCCTAGAGCAAGATGAACCCCGATGGGACTCCCCTTGTTGTAGATCCGAAGGATAAAGGCGAGGCTTCTTCTGAAGTAAAGACCTTTACTTCCGAGGATCTAGAACGGACCCTTGCTAAGAAAAAGGAGGAACATGATGCTTCTCTTGAGGCCTTGGTCCAAATGAGGATAGCCACTGTAACACCCCGGATATGACTTTCCCAATTTGTACTCCAACTCTTGTCGTTTCCGGCGTTAAGTTATTTTATTTTCTCGGGTTCGGGTTTTTGTCTCCGTGTGTTGTTGTCATTGTCATGCATCTCATATCATGTCATCACGTGCATTGCATTTGCATACGTGTTCATCTCATGCATTCGAGCTTTTTCCCTATTGTCCGTTTTGCATTCCGGCGCTTCGTTCTCCTCCGGTGGTCATTTCTAGCTTTCTTTCGTGTGTGGGGATTAAACATTTCCGGATTGGACCGAGACTTGTCAAGCGGCCTTGGGTTACTACCGGTAGACCGTCTGTCAAGTTTCGTACCATTTGGACTTCGTTTGATACTCCAACGGTTAACCGAGGGACCGAAAAGGCCTCGTGTGTGTTGCATCCCAACACCCCTCCAATTTGGCCCAAAACCCACCTAAACCTGTTCCATCATCTAGAGTGTTCGATCACGATCGCGTGGCCGAAAACCGCACCTCATTTGGACACTCCTAGCTCCCTCTACGCCTATAAATATCACCCCCTCCCCCCTCCGAAATTCACGGGTCTCCCCTCCCCCCTAAACCCTAGATCCATCCGCCGCCGCCGCCGGACGTGTCCGGACGGAGCCGGACAGCGTCCGCCCGCCGCCTCCAGCCATCCGCGCGCCGACACATGGCAGCCGCCACCTCCCACCGCCGTCGGCCCGCCCGGCCCAGGCGAGGCCCCCGCGGCCCGAAGAGGCGCGCCGCCCCGCGACCTCACCGCGCCGCCACCTCCCTCCTAGCCAGCCGCCGCCCCGGGTCGCCACAGCGCCCGCCGCCGACGTCGCCGACTCCGGCCTCCGCCGCCGCCGCGTCCGCGCCCGCCGCCACCAACTGCCGCCGCCGCGCCGGCTTCGCCGCGCTGCCCCCCGCGCCGTGGCCGCCGCCCCGCCGCCTCTCCGGCTCCCCGCCGGCCGGATCCGGCGAGATCCGGCCTGGGAGCACCTCGCCGCCGTCATCCCGCTCCGGCGACCTCCGTTTTCTGGTGAACCTCGTTAGGCGCGCCGCGATCCAGATCTGGCAGCTACAGTAAACCCTAGGTCGAATTTCTTCTAAGTCCTGAGATTTCTAATCCATGTGCTCATGTTCGTCATGCTATATCTCCGCATCCGTAACTCCATTTTTGGCATATAGCATATCAAAATGTTCATCTCAGAGAGTACATCATTTCATTCCATTGCATCATTTTCATTTGAGTTCATCTTGATGCCCGAAATTCTGTTAGAAGAGGGCTACTTGAGATAATTGTCAGATCTGCTACTCCATTTAGCTTTTTGTCATTTTTGCCATGATTATTGTGTGCATGATATGCCCATGAGCTCTACATATGTTTTGTTAAGGGTTTTGTCATCTTTCCAGAGGTGCAACCCATGTATTTTTGTGATGTGTGTGGTGACTAGTGCAAGCTTGCAAAGTGAGGCACTTGGTAATTCTGTTTTCAGGGACTTAGCATTTCCACTAAGTCCTTGAGCTGTTTATTTCACATGGCCATATGTCCATGGTGATTCCTAGTGATCCGTGCCTCTTTTGAGGATGATCAGTAAGGATGTTTTGTTAATATTGTAGTGCTCTATCCATCCATGTCTTTGTTTGCAATTATGGAGCACCCTAGCTTGAGTCAATCGAGCTCTACTTTTCCTACTTTGTGAATCTGGGCAGATTGTCAACTTGTTTGCAATTTTGCCGATGTTGTTGTAGTTGTTCTGTGCATGCTATGTTATTGTTCTTGCCATGTCTAGCTTGAATTTTGTGTGTTCTTGATATATGTATGCTTAGCTTTACATGTATTGCTCCGTAGTGAGTGCATCGAGCTCGTAAACATGCCTACTTGATATCTGTTTTCAGCATGCTCCAGTTTTCACTAAGTCTGTGATCTGATTATGTTTTTGCCATGTTCACATGCTTGCAATTGTATTTTCTGATCCCTTTTGGCTCAAGGTCACTAAGGGACTTTTGTTAAGCTCTTTGAGTAGCTCCATGCCATGCTTTACTTTGCCATGTTCAGGTTCTGTAGCATGTAGTTTTGTTGCTCCGAAGAGTGCTATCTGATCTGAAATTCCAGACAAGTGTTAATTTCACTAAGTCTGAGATCTGTTTGCCATATGCATTTTTGCCATGCTTGTTTGAACCCGTTAATGGATGAATTGGCCATGGCTCAGTGCTAGACTTTTGTTAAGCATCTTGAATGCATCCCTGCCATGTATTTTGTTGTCATGTTTGGGTGCTGTAGGATGTTCATCTCTTTGCATTTATATGGCTACTTGCTGCAAATCGCAGACCGTTGTCATATTTGAATCGCTTGCCATTTCCAAACCGTAACTCCGATTCCGGCGTTCTTTATATCGTTTTCAAGCGATTTCATCTCATCTTTCCAGTGGCACACTTGGGTTTCCAAGCTGAGGCCAGGTTCATGCATCCCTTGTCACATCTTGCATATGCATCCCGCATCGCATCCCGCATAGCATATCATCCTTGCATCTTATTGTTTGATCCTTGCACGTGGTTGATTGTGTCTTTGTTGCTTGTTTGTCTTTTTTGGGTAGAGTCGGGAGACTAGTTCGCTAACGAGGATCCCGTTGAGTTTGCTTTCGAGGATCCAGTCAACTCTGACAACTTTGCAGGCAAGATGATCATACCCTCGAAATCACTACTATCTTTGCTATGCTAGATTGCTCGCTCTTTTTCTATGCCAATGCCACGATGCCTACCACTTGCTTTCAAGCCTCCCAAATTGCCATGTCAAACCTCTAACCCATTATGTCCTAGCAAACCGTTGATTGGCTATGTTACCGCTTTGCTCATCCCCTCTTATAGCGTTGCTAGTTGCAGGTGAAGATTGGAGGCTGTTCCTTGTTGGAACATTTATTTACTTCTTGGGATATCATTATATTGCCATGTTATCTTAATGCATCTATATACTTGGTAAAGGGTGGAAGGCTCGGCCTCTCGCCTAGTGTTTTGTTCCACTCTTGCCGCCCTAGTTTTCCGTCATATCGGTGTTATGTTCCCGGATTTTGCGTTCCTTACGCGGTTGGGTTATAATGGGAACCCCTTGATAGTTTGCCTTGATTAAAGCTTTTCCAGCAATGCCCAACCTTGGTTTTACCATTTGCCACCTAGCCTCTTTTTCCCTTGGGTTTCCGGAGCCCGAGGGTCATCTTATTTTAGCCCCCCCCCCCCCCCCCCCCCCCCCCCCCCGGGCCAGTGCTCCTCTGAGTGTTGGTCCAACCGAGCGATGTCCGGGGCTACCAGGGGCAACTCTGGGCTGGCCTACCCGACGTCTGGCTCATCTTAGTGTGCCCTGAGAATGAGATATGTGCAGATCCTATCGGGATTTGTCGGCACATTCGGGCGGTGTTGCTGGTCTTGTTTTAACCTGTCGAAGTGTCTTGAAGAACCAAGGTACCGAGTCTGATCGGAACGTCTCGGGAGGAGTTCTATTCCTTCGTTGACCGTGAGAGCTTGTCATGGGCTAAGTTGGGACTCCCCTGCAGGGATTTGAACTTTCGAAAGCCGTGCCCGCGGTTATGGGCAGATGGGAATTTGTTAATGTCCGGTTGTAGATAACTTGAACCTTAATTTAATTAAAATGTATCAACTGAGTGTGTTACCGTGATGGCCTCTTCTCGGCGGAGTCCGGGAAGTGGACACAGTGTTGGAGTAATGTTTGCGCAGGTTGTCCTCTAGTTTCTCGCTCGCGCTTTGCCTCCTCTTCTCACTCTCTTTTGCGAATAAGTTAGCCACCATATATGCTAGTCGCTTGCTGCAGCTCCACTTATTTTTACCTTGCCTTACCTATAAGCTTAAATAGTCTTGATCACGAGGGAGCGAGATTGCTGAGTCCCTGTGGCTCACAGATTACTATTACACCAGATGCAGGGCTTGATGATTCCGCTCCAGGTGATGCGCTCGAGCTCAAGTGGGAGTTCGACGAGGACTCTCAACGTTATTATGTTTCCTTTCCTGATGATCAGTGGTGGTGCCCAGTTGGGGGTGATCGGGACCATGTCGAATGTTGGGTTTATCTTCTATTTTGGCGCCGTAGTCGGGCCATGAGTGTTTGGATGATGTAATGTTATTTATGTACCTTGATTGACGTGGCGAGTGTAAGCCAACTATGTTCTCCCCTTTATTATTTATATTACATGGGATGTTGTGAAGATTGCCTTACTTGCGAGATATGCATTCAATGCGATTATGCCTCTAAGTCGTGCCTCGACACGTGGGAGATATAGTCGCATCGAGGGTGTTACAGCCACGTTGTCCACGGTGCTTGCACCACTTTCGGGTGGTGCGGCTTCGAGCCAACTGTGCCTACTCCGTCACTTGGTCAGCAACCTCCTAGCAATGAACACTCCAGTGTTCCTTGGCTTTATGCAAGACCCCAAGTTGAGAAACCTAAATATAACCCTCAAGGCAAACCTCCTTTACTTGATGCCACTTCCGATTTTGCCTTGTGGAGAGTTGCTATGCAGGATCATCTTCGATATGGAATGAAGGAAATATGCCCTAGAGGCAATAATAATGTTATTATTTTATTTCCTTATATCATGATAAATGTTTATTATTCATGCTAGAATTGTATTATCCGGAAACATAATACTTGTGTGAATACATAGACAAACCAAACGTCACTAGTATGCCTCTACTTGACTAGCTTGTTAATCGAAGATGGTTATGTTTCCTAACCATAGACATGTGTTGTCATTTGATTAATGGGATCACATCATTAGGAGAATGATGTGATTGACATGACCCATTCCATTAGCTTAGCACCTGATCGTTTAATATGTTGCTATTGCTTTCTTCATGACTTATACATGTTCCTATGACTATGAGATTATGCAACTCCCATTTGCCGGAGGAACACTTTATGTGCTACCAAACGTCACAACGTAACTGGGTGATTATAAAGGAGCTCTACAGGTGTATCCAAAGGTACATGTTGGGTTGGCGTATTTCGAGATTAGGATTTGTCACTCCGATTGTCGGAGAGGTATCTTTGGGCCCTCTCGGTAATGCACATCACATAAGCCTTGGAAGCATTACAACTAATGAGTTAGTTGCAAGATGATGTATTACGAAACGAGTAAAGAGACTTGCCGGTAACGAGATTGAACTAGGTATTGAGATACCGATGATCAAATCTCGGGCAAGTAACATACCGATGACAAAGGGAACAACGTATGTTGTTATGCGGTCTGACCGATAAAGATCTTCGTAGAATATGTGGGAGCTAATATGAGCATCCAGGTTCCGCTATTGGTTATTGACCGGAGACGTGTCTCAGTCATGTTTACATTGTTCTCGAACCCGTAGGGTCCGCACGCTTAAGGTTTTGATGACAGTTATATTATGAGTTTATGCATTTTGATGTACTGAAGTTTGTTTGGAGTCCCGGATGTGATCACGGACATGACGAGGAGTCTCGAAATGGTCGAGACATAAAGATTGATATATTGGAAGCCTATATTTGGATATCGGAAGTGTTCCGGGTGAAATTGGGATTTTACCGGAGTACCGGGAGGTTACCGGAACCCCCCGAGAGGTATATGGGCCTTAGTGGGCTTTAGTGGAAGAGAGGAGAGGTGGCCAGGGCTGGGCCGCGCGCCCCTCCCCCCTAGTCCGAATAGGACAAGGAGAGGGGGCGGCGCCCCCCTTCCTTCTCTCTCTCCTCTTTCCCCCCTCCCGAATCCTATTCCAACTAGGAAAAGGGGGGAATCCTACTCCCGGTGGGAGTAGGACTCCTCCTGGCGCGCCCTCCTCCCAGCCGGCCGCACCTTCCCCTGCTCCTTTATATACGGGGGTAGGGGGCACCCCTAGACACACAAGTTGATCCACGTGATCATATTCTTAGCCGTGTGCGGTGCCCCCTTCCACCATAATCCTCGATAATATTGTAGCGGTGCTTAGGCGAAGCCCTGCGACGGTAGTACATCAAGATCGTCACCACGCCGTCGTGCTGACGGAACTCTTCCCCGACACTTTGCTGGATCGGAGTCCGGGGATCGTCATCGAGCTGAACGTGTGCTAGAACTCGGAGGTGGTGTAGTTTCGGTGCTTGGTCAGTCGGGCCGTGAAGACGTACGACTACATCAACCGCGTTGTGCTAACGCTTCTGCTGTCGGTCTACAAGGGTACGTAGATCACACTCTCCCCTCTCGTTGCTATGCATCACCATGATCTTGCGTGTGCGTAGGAATTTTTTTGAAATTACTATGTTCCCCTACATGGAAATGATGAGATGCTGGAGATCTTGGAGTATGGTTACCATGTGGTTGATCCAAAGAATCCTACACCAAGAGAAATTTATGACAAGAATCTCAATGACACTGCAACCATGTGTATAAGGAGAGGTATGGTTGAAAAGCAAAGGAGACCTTTTATACACATCACAAGTGCCAAGGAACTGTGGGAAAGTATTATAAGATCCAAGACCGGTACCTCCACCCTCCGGAGTGCTCAATATGAAATTGCCAAGGGGCAATTGCAAAACTTTTGTATGGAGAAAGGTGAAACTCCCAATCAACTCCTTGAGCATCTCATGACTCTCACAGCTGATATTGAGTCGTGTGAGTGTGACAAGACACAAGATGGATTCAACATGACTAAGCGATTCCTTGTGGACAAGTTGCTTCATGCTCTTGCTCCATATCACCATCAAATGGTATGGGACATAAGACAACACCATGCCTTCAAGGAAATGACTACAGACGACATCATATCCACTTTCCAACTATTTGAAGAATCAAAGGCAAATGCTACAAAACATCTTGCCATGCATGGTACTCCATCGTCAAAGATCAATCTTGCATTGAAGGCTAAGCATGCATGTGAAGATGAGCAAAGTGAAGAAGAAGATGATAATGATGATGAAGAAGATGGTGATGGGGTTGAATCCGATGAGGGCCCTTCATATGAAGACATGGCTCTCTTTGTCAAGAAGTTTAGCGCGGGAAAATTCAAGGGAAGATTTCAAAAGAAGAAAGTAAGAAAATGCTACAACTATGAAGAAACCAACCACTTCTCAAACGAGTGCCCGTATGAGAAGAGAGAAGACAAACCAAGGTTTCCCAAGACCTTTCCCAAGAAGAAGTTGCCAAATCCTTTGAACTCCAAGTTCAAGAAGAGAGATGGGAAAGCAATGGTTCCTCAAGAAGAATCCGATCCGGATGATGTTAGTGGTGTTGCCGGAGTTGCTCAAGATTCTCAAAACACATTGAGGCTAGTCAACAAGAGTGGTGAAGTTGTCACCTACAACTACATGAAGGATTACAAGGGCAAAACTCACAAGTGTCTCATGGCGAAGGCCGTGGTAGAAGATGGAGAGGACCAACACTCTCCTGACAAGGTCAAGGTAACCCCATGATCAAATCCTCCTCTTTTCGCTCCTTCTACTCCTAGTGATGAGTATCTTGATGCGGAGGATAGTTATGAGGATGATGATATAAATGATCCTATGCTTGCTAAACTAAATAAGTTCATGTGCTCCCTTAAAGGAAAGAAGCTCACTATGTTTCGTATGCTTATGGAGATGGTGAGTAAGCACACCATTTCCATTAAGGAACTCGAAACCCTCGTCACCGAGGAAAAGGAAAAATATGAGGTACTTGAGCGGAAAGTCCAATATGAGGAAGCACGCAATGATGAACTATGCTTAAAAATTGGTGCAAACATTGATGTTCATACTAGAGATCTTGCCTCCTTGAAAAAGGCTATCGACTCTTGCGAAGAGTTGATGAATGATAAAAGTAAGCTTGTAAAGTCTAATGCTTCTCTCTCTAAGGATTGTGAGCTTCTATCCGTGTCCCTCAAGACCAAGGAAGAAGAGCTCACCCTTCTTACAAAGAGTTTTGAGAGACTCAAGCTTACTTATCTTGAAATTCTAGCCAAGGCTTACTCTTCTCCTATTATCAATGTTGATGCTTGTACTACTAACTCTAGTAGTGATCTAGCATCTATTCTTGAGGAGAATCGCTTTCTCAAAGCTCAAATCGAGAAAGGGCTCATGACATGTGCTCAAGGGCAAAAGAACCTCAATGAGGTGTTGAGCCAACACAATGAAGTGTTTGCCAAAGAGGGACTCGGGTTTGACCTGAGCACAAGCAAGAAACTTTTGTACAAGAAGGGCACAAGGAGAAGGTAAGGTTGATTGTGGTAAGGCCACAAGGGGCATGCCCACTGTCAACAAGCCAAAAGAGTTCATGCCTCCATCCTATGTTCTTCGTAATACTAAGGAAGGAGAAGTTTATGCAAAGTTTGTTGGTCCTCGAACTGCATTTCGGTTTTATGCTATTTGGGTCCCTAAGACCTTTGTGACTAACTTGAGAGGTCCCATTGCAAAATGGGTGCCTCTAACCAAGTAATAATTGTGTGTATGTTGCCTTCTCCGGTGGAGTAAAATGGGTGATTGATAGTGGATGTACCAATCATATGACCGGAGATAGCAAATTGCTCTACGACTTCATGGAAGCTATTCAACCATTTATGAGCATTATGTTTGGTGGAGGATCAAAAGGACAGGTACTCGGTTTGGGTAAAGTGGCTATCACAAATGACATGTCTCTTGCAAATGTCATGCTTGTCCAATCCCTTAAATATCATTTGCTTTCTATTCGCCAATTGGCTTCTGTTGGCTATGATACACTATTTGGACTAACGGATGTGAAAGTCTTTAAGAGAGATACTCTCGAAGTGGCCTTTGTTGGAGAGTTGGATGGCAACCTTTACACGGCTGATTTCTCGAAAGAGAGCACATTCCATGCAACTTGTCTAATGGCCAAGGCCGACAAGGGGTGGCTATGGCATCGCCGGCTAGCCCATGTCGGCATGAGAAATCTTCAAGATCTCTTAAAGGGAAATCACATCCTTGGACTAACAAATGTCTCTTTTGAGGAAGATCGTGTGTGTAGTGCATGCATAGCTGGGAAGCAACATCAATCAAAGCACCCACCCAAGAATATTGTGTCTACTTCAAGGCCTTTGGAGCTCCTTCATGTGGATATTTTTGGGCCTCCTTCATGGGATAGTCTTGGTGGGAAAAAGTATGGACTTGTCATTGTGGAAAGATTACTCAAGGTATACATGGGTCTTCTTCCTCAAATCCAAGGACGAGACGAAGATCACCTTCATTGACTTTGCCAAGCAAGCACAATGCAAGTTTGACAAAGAAATTCTGGCAATAAGAAGTGATAATGGATCCGAGTTCAAGAACTACACCTTGGAAGAGTTCCTTAGTGATGAAGGGATTGAGCATCAATATTCAGCTCCATACACTCCCCAACAAAATGGTGTTGCAGAAAGGAAGAACCGCACCCTTGTGGAGATGGCAAGGTCCATGTTGGATGAATACAAGTCGCCACATAGTTTTTGGGCCGAGGCCGTCAACACTGCATGTCATGCATCAAACCGGCTCTTCCTCCGCACGATATTGGAAAAGACTCCATATGAGCTCCTAACCGGGAACAAGCCAAATGTCAAGTACTTTCGTGTATTTGGGTGTAAATGATTCATCCTCAACAAAAGAGAGCGGTTAGGAAAATTTCAATCTAAAACCATTGAGGGCATATTTGTTGGCTATGGATCAAACTCTCACGCCTATAGAGTCTACAACAAATCCAATGGATGTGTTGTAGAAACTTGTGACGTGGTGTTTGATGAATTTAATGGCTCCCGGGGAGCAAGTTGATCTAAGTGATGTAGGTGAAGATGATTCTTCTCAAGATATCTTGACGATGGGTGTTGGTGCACTTCTTCCAATGGAACAAGACCCTCATGATGATGAAGAAGAATATGGAGGCCTCACACACCATCAAACTACTTCAACACCCATCCCACCACAAGCCCCTATTACTCAATCAATGCCCATAGTCCATGTACAAGATGATGATCAAGTTCATCTTCGTGATAATCATCAAGAACAAGATCATCCTCAAGGGCAAGAACAAGAAAGTGGAATCATTGACAATGAACCTCAACAAATGCAAGAAGAAGAAGAAGAAAATTTTCCACCACACATTAATGATCCATATGTTGAGGACGTGGATGATGGACATGAAGTTGAACCTTGAGAAACCTTAACCTCCATCATGCCTCGAGTGGCTGGTCGTGTTGATGTTGATAAAATCCTCACCGGCATATCGGAAGGTAGAGTCACTCGTAAACAATTGACAAACTTTTGTGCTCACTTCTCTTTTGTGTCTAGTGTTGAGCCTCTCAAGATACAAGATGCGTTGATAGACAACGATTGGCTCATTGCTATGCAAGAAGAGTTAAATAGTTCTGAGCGCAATCAAGTGTGGTCATTAGTCAAGAGGCCAACTACGGAACACAACGTCATTGGAACAAAGTGGATTTTCAAGAACAAGCAAGATGAGAATGGCGTAATCATCCTCAACAAGGCAAGGTTAGTGGCACAAGGGTACTCACAAGTTGAAGGTTTGGACTTTGGTGAGACCTTTGCCCCCCGTTACCCGTCTTGAATCCATTCACATCTTACTTGCTTATGATGCTTTCAATGGCTTTACATTACATCAAATGGATGTGAAGAGTGCTTTCCTTAATGGTCCTCTACAAGAAGAAGTATATGTATCACAACCACCTGGGTTCGTTGACCCCGATCACAAAGACTATGTGTATAAACTTCATAAGGCTTTGTATGGCCTCAAACAAGCACCTCGTGCTTGGTATGATCATCTTAAGAAGTTTCTACTCGATGATGGTTTTGTGAGAGGGGTGATCGATCCCACTCTTTTTACTAAGAGGGACAAAGGTGATTTGATCTTATGCCAAATCTATGTAGATGATATCATTTTTGGTTCTCCTAGCATTCATTTATGCAAGAAGTTTGCGGCATCAATGACCAAGAATTTTGAAATGTCACTCAATGCGGATTTGAAGTTCTTCCTCGGCCTTCAAATTCAACAATTTCAAGAAGGAATTTTCTTGTCTCAAGCCAAATACCTCAAGGATATCCTAGCACAATTTGGTATGACTAATGCTAGCCCATGTAAGACCCCATGCCAACCAAAATTGTACTCACTGAAGACTCAAACGGTATCCCCTTCGACCCATCTAAATACCGCTCTATGATTGGTTCATTGCTTTATCTTTGTGCATCTAGACCAGACATCATGTTTAGTGTATGCATGTGTGCTAGATTTCAAGCTTCCCCCAGGGAAAGCCATCATAAGGCGGTTAAGCATATTCTTAGATATATTGTTCACACCCCAAAGTTGGGTCTATGGTACCCCAAGGATGCTAAGTTTGATCTCATTGGGTACACGGATGCGGATAGGGCTGGAGACAAAGTGGATCGTAAATCCACCTCCGGTGCATGTCAATTTCTTGGACACTCCTTGGTAAGTTGGTCCTCGAAGAAGCAAAATTGTGTTGCCCTCTCCACCGCCGAAGCTGAATATATTGCAACCGCCAGTTGTGCAACTCAGTTACTATGGATAAGGCAAACTTTGAAGGATTACGGTATCACCTATAGACATGTGCCTCTTCTATGTGATAATGAAAGTGCCATTAATATTGCTGAGAACCCCAAAGATCATACCCGCACCAAGCACATTGACATTAGGTACCACTTCTTGAGAGATCATGTGGAGAAGGGTGATATTGACATTTCTCATGTTGGCACAGATATGCAACTTGTAGATATTTTCACCAAGCCATTGGATGAAGCAAGGTTTTGTCAACTTAGGCATGAACTTGGTATCTTGGAGCTTGACAACATTATGTGAAATCTAGTACTCATTCATGCATGAACATTCTGTCTTGTCTTGATGTAGGCATATATTTAGGGGGAGACATTCAATTCATGAATATTCTCACCCTACATAATGCATAAATAGAACAAACACTCTCAAAGTTTCATGGTTCTTGAACTATGGGCTTTAATATGATGGAGTCGTGACCATGGGCTCAAAGTCTACATCTTTGCGGTCCTATGGTCCATATGCTCAAACATGGTGACCTCGGTCACCGCTTGTACCTTGCATGTATGGACCTTTCATTACTTATTTAAGTTGGGTGGTTATTTTTTTCTTAGTATGACCATAGATGACTCAGACTTCTACCCATATAAATCACTAAAAACTCCTTGGCGGAGTCTATATTCAAGTCTTTGTGTTGACTCCTTGAAAATCCATTCCCCATCCTTCTCTCTGTCTAGTGGCCGGACATCCGGCTCCTCTGCCGGACATCCGGGCCCTGTAACAAATCACTGCTGCTGCGCAAGCCACCATCCTACATCTCTAGTGGCCGGATTTCCGGGCTGGTCCCCGGATGTCCAACCCATTGGACCTATTTCTTCTGCTCCCTGACCTCCAACCGCCGGATATCCGGGCCATGCCCCGGATGTCCGGCCCGTCGCCGCACCGTATAACAGAGGAGGGGCTTGGGCTTTAGGGGGAGTTACTCACTCGCTCCCGTTTCCTCTCCCCATCTCACCACACAGCCCGTCGTCGCTGGGGTGTGGTCCGGCGCTGCCCCGGCCAGTCTCCGTCGATCTCCGGCCCCGATCTCCTGCCCACGGACTCTCCTCCTCCCGATCTACGACTCTATCCAATCCATCTCTTGGGTTGTGGCTTGAGTCTCTCGGGAGGGGCCGGTGTTCGGAGGGATTCGCCGCCGGAGTTCTTCATGGCTCGCACCAAGAACTGTGGTCCCACGCGTCCCGAGGTGTCTTCTCGGGGTAAGAATGTTGTCTCTCTCTCCATCTCCCTCTTGCTTGTGACCAAAATCTGTTTAGGGTTGCATTATTCTCCATGTACATCTTTCCATATCTATTGCTCTCGCGTTTTGGTACTGTATACCTAAGCCTACAATCACCTCTATATGTACTCGGCTACTCAACTCAACCATGGGCATGTAAATTTTTTTGATCTACCATTTGGACTTGTCCTATGGTCATAATCAAAAAAAATGCTCATCCCACGGTTTAATTTGGTGTATCCCTATTCATATCCTTTGGCTTCTTCTATTGGAATCTGCTCATTATCCATTTCCGTTGATCGCCGGCAAGGCTCAACCGACTCCGATGAGCATGCTCGGCCTAAGAAGAAGAAGAAGACCACCACCAAGAAGAAGAAGCGGGCACCATCCACCAGTCCGTCGGCCTCGGATCCAGATGATGCGGACTATGTTGGAGAGGAAGAGGATGACAATGCACCAAGACAGTCTGTTGGACAGTCCAAGCCCGGTACTAGGAGGGCGCCAGTGCCTCAAGTTCGTGGTTCTGCCATGCCCATTACCCATGGTTGTCGCATCTCCATGGAGCTTCCTGACAGTGGAGGTCGCCCCACTCACGACTTCACAACTGTGGGGGCGGGGCAATATCTTCAGTTCCGTCGGGATGTCAATCAATATGAGATGGTGGCTGATGCCGAAGATCCTCGGTTCCGGACTCGTATGCAGCAAGATCTCTATTCCAGTTTTGTCCATGGACGTGGCCTTGCTCCTCACTCATACTTGGATCTCAACTTCCTGCGTGATAATCCTGCCATGTTCCTTAGCGATCCGGTCAAGATCATTGATGACATGACCATTGGTCCCGCAATGACCTTCAGGTGTGATTGGAGTGAAGCTGCCATCCTACAGTTCTATGCCACCTGTTTCTTTGGTCCAGACAACACTCTCACTTGGATGACCGATGACACCACACTGAGCATCACCTATGACAGGTTTGTTCAGATTTTGGGTCTCTCCGGTGTTGGCCATTGCATCCACAGTATGGATCTAGAGTACAAGCCCAAAGGGATTGATGCTTGCATGCCTCTTGTAAAACCTCCCTCTTAGCTCACTGGTGAAGAGAAAGCATATCCAGTCAATGAGGTATCCATCTTTCGTGCTCCCTTCCTCATCTTCTATCAGTATGTGCTTTGCACACTCTACCCTAAGAAGGGAGATCGCTCGAGGGCTCGCAACTATTGCATTGACTTGATGTTTTGTATGCATGAGAAACCCACTGAGCCTCTGGACACAGCCAACTTCATTTGGCATGAGATCCGTCTTTGCAGCTTCATTCAGACGCGCCAGTTCCCTCATGCTCCATTTATTCAGGCTCTGATTGATCACACTGCTCCCTTTGTGGTGGTTAAGCCAATTGTGCACTCCATTTGGAAGCCTCCTCCTCATATGCGCGTGGTAGCTCCTGCTCCTACTCAGCCTAGGAGGTCTGCTGGTGGGAGGACAGCTGCTATCTCTCAGCCCACTGGTTCTTCTGTTCCATCTTCCTCGACTGCTCCTCGTAGTCGTTTTGCATCATTCTTGGGTAAGGCTCAATCTGCTATCATGAAGGCATTCACTTTCAGCTGTCAGCAAAATCATGATGTTCACAAGCGCCTAGTCATCTCCAAGAATCTGCTCAAACAGCGCCTCCGTGACCGTGGGAGTCCCGTTAGTGATGATGATCCTATTGAGGAAATATGCCCTAGAGGCAATAATAAAGTTATTATTTATTTCCTTATATCATGACAAATGTTTATTATTCATGCTAGAATTGTATTAACCGGAAACATAATACATGTGTGAATACATAGACAAACAAAGTGTCACTAGTATGCCTCTACTTGACTAGCTTGTTGATCAAAGATGGTTATGTTTCCTAACCATAGACATGAGTTGTCATTTGATTAACGGGATCACATCATTAGGATAATGATGTGATTGACTTGACCCATTCCGTTAGCATATCACTTGATCGTTTAGTTTGTTGATATTGCTTTCTTCATGACTTATACATGTTCCTATGACTATGAGATTATGCAACTCCCGTTTACCGGAGGAACACTTTGTGTGCTACCAAACGTCACAACGTAACTGGGTGATTATAAAGGTGCTCTACAGGTGTCTCCGAAGGTACTTGTTGGGTTGGCGTATTTCGAGATTAGGATTTGTCACTCTGATTGTCGGAGAGGTATCTCTGGGCCCTCTCGGTAATGCACATCACTTAAGCCTTGCAAGCATTGCAACTAATGAGTTAGTTGCGTGATGATGTATTACGAAACGAGTAAAGAGACTTTCCGGTAACGAGATTGAACTAGGTATTGAGATACCAACGATCGAATCTCGGGCAAGTAACATACCGATGACAAAGGGAACAACGTATGTTGTTATGCGGTCTGACCGATAAAGATCTTCGTAGAATATGTAGGAGCCAATATGAGCATCCAGGTTCCGCTATTGGTTATTGACCGGAGACGTGTCTCGTTCATGTCTACATTGTTCTCGAACCCGTAGGGTCCGCACGCTTAACGTTACGATGACAGTTTCATTATGAGTTTATATATTTTGATGTACCGAAGGTTGTTAGGAGTCCCGGATGTGATCACGGACTTGACGAGGAGTCTTGAAATGGTCGAGACATAAAGATCGATATATTGGACGACTATATTTGGACACCAGAAAGGTTCCGGGTGAGATTGGGACAATACCGGATCACCGGGAGGTTATCGGAACCCCCCGGGAGGTATATGGGCCTTATTGGGCCTTAGTGGAAAGGAGGGGAAAGGAGCAAGGGAGGGGCCGCCCCTCCCCCCAAGCCCAATCCGAATTGGGAGGGGGGCCGCCCCCCCCCCCTTTCCTTCCTCCCTCCTTCCTCTTCCTTCCCTCTCCTACTCCTAATAGGAAAAAGGGGAGTCCTACTCCCGGTGGGAGTTGGACTCCCCCCCTTGGGCGCGCCACCCTCCTTGGCCGGCCCCCTCCTCCACTCCTTTATATACGGGGGCAGGGGGGCACCCTAGAGACACAACAATTGATCATTGATCTCTTAGCCGTGTGCGGTGCCCCCTCCACCATAATCCTCGATAATATTGTAGCGGTGCTTAGGCAAAGCCCTGCGACGGTAGAACATCAAGATCGTCACCACGCCATCGTGCTGACGGAACTCATCCCCGACACTTTGCTGGATCGGAGTCCGGGGATCGTCATCGAGCTGAACGTGTGCAAAAACTCGGAGGTGACGTAGTTTCGGTGCTTGATCGGTTGGGCCGTGAAGACGTACGACTACATCAACCGCATTGTTATAACGCTTCCGCTTCCGGTCTACGAGGGTACGTAGACAACACTCTCCCGTCTCGTTGCTGTGCATCACCATGATCTTGCGTGTGCGTAGGAATTTTTTTGAAATTACTACGTTACCCAACAGTGGCATCCGAGCCTAGGTTTTATGTGTTGATGTTATATGCACGAGTAGAACACAAGTGAGTTGTGGGCGATATAAGTCATACTGCTTACCAGCATGTCACACTTTGGTTCAGCGGTATTGTTGGATGAATCGGCCCGGACCGACATTACGCGTACGCTTACGCGAGACTGGTTTTACCGCCATGCTATGCACACAGGTGACTAGCGGGTGTCAGTTTCTCCAACTTTTAGTTGAACCGAGTGTGGCTACGCCCGGTCCTTGAGAAGGTTAAAACAGCACCAACTTGACAAACTATCATTGTGGTTTTGATGCGTAGGTAAGAACGGTTCTTGCTAAGCCCGTAGCAGCCACATAAAACTTGCAACAACAAAGTAGAGGACGTCTAACTTGTTTTTGCAGGGCATGTTGTGATGTGATATGGTCAAGACATGATGGGATATAAGTTGTTGTATAAGATGATCATGTTTTGTTGAAGTTATCAGCAACTGGCAAAAGCCTCATGGTTATCTCTCTATTGCATAAGATGCAAGCGCCAAATAATTACTTTACTTTATCGCTATGCGATAGCAATAGTTGCAAGAGCAATTGTTGGCGAGACAACCATATGACAACACATTGATATAGATCAAGATGATGGAGATCATGGTGTCATGCCGGTGACGATGGAAATCATGACGATGTTTTGGAGATGGAGATCAAAGGCACAAGATGATGATGGCCATGTCATGTCACATATTATGATTGCATGTGATGTTTATATTTTATGCATCTTATCTTGCTTTAATTGACGGTAGCATTATAAGATGATCTCTCACTAAATTTCAAGATAAAAGTGTTATCCCTGAGTATGCACCGTTGCCAAAGTTCACCGTGCCCAGACACCACGTGATGATCAGGTGTGATAAGCTCTACGTCCATGTAGAACGGGTGCAAGCCAGTTTTGCACACGCAGAATACTCGGGTTAAACTTGACGATCCTAGCATATGCAGATATGGCCTCGGAACATTGGATACTGAAAGGTCGAGCGTGAATCATATAGTAGATATGATCAACATAATGATGTTCACCATTGAAAGCTACTCCATTTCACGTGATGATCGGTTATGGTTTAGTTGATTTGGATCATGTGATCACTTAGATGATTAGAGGGATGTCTATCTAAGTGGGAGTTCTTAAGTAATATGATTAATTGAACTTTAATTTATCATGAACTTAGTCCTGGTAGTATTAGCATATCTATGTTGTAGATCAATAGCTCGCGATCTTGCTCCCCGTTTAATTTTTATATGTTCCTAGAGAAAACTAAGTTGAAAAATGTTAGTAGCAATGATGCGGATTGGATCCGTGATCTGAGGTTTATCCTTATTGCTGCACAGAAGAATTATGTCCTTGATGCACCACTAGGTGACTGACCTATTGCAGGAGCAGATGTAGACGTTATGAACGTTTGGCTAGCTCAATATGATGACTACTTGATAGTTTAGTGCACCATGCTTAACAGCTTAGAATCGGGATTTCAAAGACGTTTTGAATGTCATGGGCCATATGAGATGTTCCAGGAGTTGAAGTTAATATTTCAAGTAAATACCCGAGTTGAGAGATATGAAGTCTCCAACAAGTTCTATAGCTAAAAGATGGAGGAGAATAGCTCAAGCGGTGAGCATGTGCTCAGATTGTCTGGGTACTACAATCACTTGAATCAAGTGGGAGTTAGTCTTCCAGATAAAATAGTGATTGACAGAATTCTCTAGTCACCATCACCAAGTTAGTAGAACTTCGTGATGAACTATGATATGCATGGGATAACGGAAACGATTCCCAAGCTCTTCGTAATGCTGAAATCGACGAAGGTAGAAATCAAGAAAAATATCAAGTGTTGATGGTAGACAAGGCCACTAGTTTCAAGAAAAAGGGCAAAGGGAAGAAGGGGAACTTCAAGAAGAACGGCAAGCAAGTTGCTGCTCAAGTGAAGAAGCCCAAGTCTGATCCTAAGCCTGAGACTAAGTGCTTCTACTGCAAAGGGACTGGTCACTGGAAGCGGAACTGCCCCAAGTATTTGGCGGATAAGAAGGATGGCAAAGTGAACAAAGGTATATTTGATATACAGATTATTGATGTGTATTTTACTAGTGTTCGTAGCAACCCCTCGGTATTTGATACTGGTTCAGTTGCTAAGAGTAGTAACTCGAAACGGGAGTTGCAAAATGAACAGAGACTAGTTAAGGGTGAAGTGACGATGTGTGTTGGAAGTGGTTCCAAGATTGATATGATCATCATCGCACACTCCATATACTTTCAGGATTAGTGTTAAACCTAAATAAGTGTTATTTGGTGTTTGCATTGAGCATGAATATGATTTGATCATGTTTATTGCAATACGGTTATTCATTTAAGTAAGAGAATAAATTGTTATTCTGTTTACATATATGGTTACACACCCAATGAAAATGGTTCGTTGGATCTCGATCATAGTGATACACATATTCATAATATTGAAACCAAAAGATGCAAAGTTAATAATGATAGTGCAACTTATTTGTGGCACTGCCGTTTAGGTCATATTGGTGTAAAGCGCATGAAGAAACTCCATGCTGATGGACTTTTGGAATCACTTGATTATGAATCAGTTGATGCTTGCGAACCATGCCTCATGGGCAAGATGACTAAGACTCCGTTCTCCGGAACAATGCAGCAAGCAACAGATTTGTTGGAAATCATGCATACTGATGTATGTGGTCCGATGAATATTGAAGCTCGCGGCAGGTATCATTATTTTCTGATCTTCACAGATGATTTGAGCAGATATGAGTATATCTACTTGATGAAACAGAAGTCTGAAACATTTGAAAAGTTCAAAGAATTTCAGAGTGAAGTGGAGAATCATCGTAACAAAAATAAAAGTTTCTACAATATGATCGCAGAAGTAAAATATTTGAGTTACGAGTTTGGCCTTCAGTTAAAAACAATGTGAAATAGTTTCACTACTCACGCCACCTGGAACACCATAGCATAATGGTGTGTCCGAACGTCATAACCGTACTTTATTAGATATGGTGCGATCTATGATGTCTCTTACCGATCTACCACTATCGTTTTGGGGTTATGCATTAGAGACAGCTGCATTCACGTTAAATAGGGCACCATCTAAATCCGTTGAGACGACACCGTATGAACTATGGTTTGGCAAGAAACCTAAGCTGTCGTTTCTTAAAGTTTGAGGTTGCAATGCTTATGTGAAAAAGTTTCAACCTGATAAGCTCTAACCCAAATCGGAGAAGTGCGTCTTCATAGGATACCCTAAAGAAAATGTTGGGTACACCTTCTATCACAGATCCGAAGGCAATATATTCGTTGCTTTGAATGGATCCTTTCTAGAAAAGGAGTTTCTCTCGAAAGAAGTGAGTGGGAGGAAAGTAGAACTTGATGAGGTAACTGTACCTGCTCCCTTATTGGAAAGTAGTTCATCACAGAAATCTGTTCCTGTGATTACTACACCAATTAGTGAGGAAGCTAATGATGATGATCATGTAACTTCAGATCAAGTTACTACCGAACCTCGTAGGTAAACCAGAGTGAGATCCGCACCAGAGTGGTACGGTAATCCTATTCTGGGGGTCATGTTACTTGACCATGACGAGCCTACGAACTATGAGGAAGCGATGATGAGCCCAGATTCCGCGAAATGGCTTGAGGCCATGAAATCTGAGATGAGATCCATGTATGAGAACAAAGTATGGACTTTGATTGACTTGCCCAATGATCGGCGAGCCATTGAGATTAAATGGATCTTCAAGAGGAAGACGGACGCTGATAGTAGTGTCACTATCTACAAAGCTAGAATTGTCGCAAAAAGGTTTTCGACAAGTTCAAGGTGTTGACTACGATGAGAGTTTCTCACTCGTATCTATGCTTAAGTCTGTCCGAATCATGTTAGCAATTGCCGCATTTTATGAAATCTGGCAAAGTGGATAAACAAAACTGCATTCCTTAATGGATTTATTAAAGAAGAGTTGTATATGATGCAACAAGAAAGTTTTGTCAATCCTAAAGGTGCTAACAAAATATGCAAGCTCCAGCGATCCATCTTTGGACTGGTGCAAGCATCTCGGAGTTGGAATATACGCTTTGATAAGTTGATCAAAGCATATAGTTTTATACAGACTTGCAGTGAAGCCTGTATTTACAAGAAAGTGAGTGGGAGCACTACAGCATTTCTGATAAGTATATGTGAATAACATATTGTTGATCGGAAGATAATGTAGAATTATTCTGCAAAGCATAAAGGAGTGCTTGAAAGGAGTTTTTCAAAGAAAGACCTCGGTGAAGCTGCTTACATATTGAGCATCAAGATCTATAAAGATAGAGCAAGACGCTTGATAAGTTTTTCAATGAGTACATACCTTGACAAGATTTTGAAGTAGTTCAAAATAGAACAGTCAAAGAAAGAGTACTTGCCTGTGTTACAAGGTGTGAAGTTGAGTAAGACTCAAAACCCGATCACGACAGAAGATAGAGAGAGAATGAAAGTCATTCCCTATGCCTCAGCCATAGGTTCTATAAAGTATGCCATGCTGTGTAGCAGACCTATTGTATACCCTGCCCTGTGTTTGGCAAGGGAGTACAATAGTGATCTAGGAGTAGATCACTGGACATTGGTCAAAATTATCCTTAGTGGAATAAGGATATATTTCTCGATTATGGAGGTGACAAAAGGTTCGTCGTAAAGGGTTACGTCGATGCAAGTTTTGACACTGATCCAGATGACTCAAAGTCTCAATCTGGATACATATTGAAAGTGGGAGCAATTAGCTAGAGTAGCTCCGTGCAGAGCATTGTTGACATAGAAATTTGCAAAATACATACGGATCTGAATGTGGCAGACCCGTTGACTAAACTTCCCTCACAAGCAAAACATGATCACACCTTAGTACTCTTTGGGTATTAATCACATAGTGATGTGAACTAGATTATTGACTCTAGTAAACCCTTTGGGTGTTGGTAACATGACGATGTGAACTATGGGTGTTGATCACATGGTAATGTGAACTATTGATGTTAAATCACATGGTGATGTGAACTAGATATTGACTCTAGTGCAAGTGGGAGACTGAAGGAAATATGCCCTAGAGGCAGTAATAAAGTTATTATTTATTTCCTTATATCATGATAAATGTTTATTATTCATGCTAGAATTTGTATTAACCGGAAACATAATACATGTGTGAATACATAGACAAACAAAGTGTCACTAGTATGCCTCTACTTGACTAGCTCGTTGATCAAAGATGGTTATATTTCCTAACCATAGACATGAGTTGTCATTTGATTAACGGGATCACATCATTAGGAGAATGATGTGATTGACTTGACCCATTCTGTTAGCAAAGCACTTGATCATTTAGTTTGTTGATATTGCTTTCTTCATGACTTATACATGTTCCTATGACTATGAGATTATGCAACTCCCGTTTACCGGAGGAACACTTTGTGTGCTACCAAACGTCACAACGTAACTGGGTGATTATAAAGGTGCTCTACAGGTGTCTCCGAAGGTACTTGTTGGGTTGGCGTATTTCGAGATTAGGATTTGTCACTCCGATTGTCAGAGAGGTATCTCTGGGCCCTCTCGGTAATGCACATCACTTAAGCCTTGCAAGCATTGCAACTAATGAGTTAGTTGCGGGATGATGTATTACGAAACGAGTAAAGAGACTTGTTGGTAACGAGATTGAACTAGGTATTGAGATACCAATGATCGATCTCGGGCAAGTAACATACCGATGACAAAGGGAACAACGTATGTTGTTATGCGGTCTGACTGATAAAGATCTTCGTAGAATATGTAGGAGCCAATATGAGCATCCAGGTTCCGCTATTGGTTATTGACCGGAGACATGTCTTGGTCATGTCTACATTGTTCTCGAACCCGTAGGGTCCGCACGCTTAACGTTACGATGACAGTTTCATTATGAGTTTATATATTTTGATGTACCGAAGGTTGTTCGGAGTCCCGGATGTGATCACGGACTTGACGAGGAGTCTCGAAATGGTCGAGACATAAAGATTGATATATTGGACGACTATATTTGGACACCGGAAAGGTTCCGGGTGAGATTGGGACAATACCGGATCACTGGGAGGTTATCGGAACCCCCCGGGAGGTATATGGGCCTTATTGGGCCTTAGTGGAAAGGAGGGGAAAGGAGCAAGGGAGGGGGCGCCCCCCCCCCAAGCCCAAACCGAATTGGGAGGGGGGCCGGCCCCCCCTTTCCTTCCTCCCTCGTTCCTATTCCTTCCCTCTCCTACTCCTAATAGGAAAAAGGGGAGTCCTACTCCCGGTGGGAGTTGGACTCCCCCCTTGGGTGCGCCACCCTCCTTGGCCGGCCCCCTCCTCCACTCCTTTATATACGGGGGCAGGGGGCACCCCAGAGACACAACAATTGATCATTGATCTCTTAGCAGTGTGCGGTGCCCCCCTCCACCATAATCCTCGATAATATTGTAGCGGTGCTTAGGCGAAGCCCTGCGACGGTAGAACATCAAGATCGTCACCACGCCGTCGTGCTGACGGAACTCATCCCCGACACTTTGCTGGATCAGAGTCTGAGGATCGTCATCGAGCTAAACATGTGCAAAAACTCGGAGGTGTCGTAGTTTCGGTGCTTGATCGGTTGGGCCGTGAAGACGTACGACTACATCAACCGCGTTGTTATAACGCTTCCGCTTCTGGTCTACGAGGGTACGTAGACAACACTCTCCCTTCTCGTTGTTGTGTATCACCATGATCTTGCGTGTGCGTAGGAATTTTTTTGAAATTACTACGTTACCCAACACCTCTTCCCGCAGCTCCATCCTCGTCCACTTTTGACTTTCCATCTCGTGCTGAGTACCCCGAGTTCTTTGATGATGATGATGATGATGATATCCACCAGGAGTGATTGAGCCTGTTTAGTTCTTCGCCCCTTTTTACTTGTTGTTGTCAAAGGGGGAGAAGTAGTATCTTAGTAATATGGTCATGCTATGAGATGTTATTTCAACTTTATGTTGCTACCTATGGTGCTTGTTCGTCTATGTTACTACCTATGGTGCTTGTTCGTCTGAGACTATGTTATGTTAGTGTGTGGCCATGAAATGTTCTCAGTCTATTTGATGTGTTATGATGTTTTCATATGTGCTTGTCTCTCATTTTTTTTCTTATCTCTTTGTGTTACATATGCTATCATGCGAACTTTTGTGTTGGTCATCCTAATATACTCATCGCATGCACACAATGAGGGGGAGCTAAAAGCAAATTGTAACTAAACATATTTTGTATCCTTTTTGCTCTCATGATTGTCATTGCTAAGATTATTTATTACATTTATGATACTACATGTATGATTGTCATCAACAAACAAAAAGGGGGAGATTGAAAGTGCAATCATGCCCTTATATTATGTTTTGATATTAATGACAATCTACATGTAGGGGACTAACAATGGTTGTCAAGTGAATCTCAGGTGTTGGTCCCCGGTGTTGGGGAACGTTGCAGAAAACAAAATTTTCCTATGGTTTCACCAAGATTCATCTATGAGTTCATCTAGCAACAAGTGATCGGATTGCATCTACATACCTTTGTAGATCACGCGCGGAAGCGTTCAAAGAACGGGGATGAGGGAGTCGTACTCGACGTGATCCAAATCACCGGAGATCCTAGCGCCGAACAGACGGCACCTCCGCATTCAACACACGTACGGTCAGCGTGACATCTCCTCCTTCTTTATCCAGCAAGGGGGGAAGGAGAGGTTGATGAAGATCCAGCAGCACGACGACGTGGTGGTGGATGCAGCAGTCACCGCAGCAGGGCTTCGCCGTTCTTCTGCGAGAGGGAGAGGTGTAGCAGGGGAGAGGGAGGCGCCAAGAGTCAAGGGGTGCGGCTGCCCCTCCCTCCCCCCCTTTATATAGGCCCCCTAGGGGGTGCGCCAGCCCTAGGAGATGGGATCTCCTAGGGGGGCGGCGGCCAATGGGTGGAGTGCCCCCCAAGCCAGGTGGGGCGCCCCCCCACCCTAGAGTTCCCAACCCTAGGCGCATGGGTGGGCCAAGGGGGGCGCACCAGCCCACTATGGGCTGGTTCCCCTCCCCACTTAGCCCATGGGGCCCTCCGGGATGGGTGGCCCCACCCGGTGGACCCCCCGGGACCCTTCCGGTGGTCCCGGTACAATACCGGTGACCCCCGAAACTCTCCGGATGGCCAAAACTGCACTTCGTATATATAATTCTTCACCTCTGGACCATTCCGGAACTCCTCGTGACGTCCGAGATCTCATCCGGGACTCCGAACAACTTTCGGGTTACTGCATATTCATATCTCTACAACCCTAGCGTCACCGAACCTTAAGTGTGTAGACCCTACGGGTTCGGGAGACATGTAGACATGACCGAGATGGCTCTCCGGTCAATAACCAACAGCGGGATCTAGATACCCATGTTGGCTCCCACATGCTCCTCGATGATCTCATCGGATGAACCACGATGTCAAGGATTCAAGCAACCCCGTATACAATTCCCTTTGTCAATCGGTACGTTACTTGCCCGAGATTCGGAAGTCGGTATCCCAATACCTCGTTCAATCTCGTTACCGGCAAGTCACTTTACTCGTACCGTAATGCATGATCCCGTGACCATACACTTGGTCACTTTGATCTCATTATGATGATGCATTACCGAGTGGGCCCAGAGATACCTCTCCATCATACGGAGTGACAAATCCCAGTCTTGATCCGTGTCAACCCAACAGACACTTTCGGAGATACCCGTAGTATACCTTTATAGTCACCCAGTTACGTTGTGACGTTTGGTACACCCAAAGCACTCCTACGGTATCCGGGAGTTACACGATCTCATGGTCTAAGGAAAAGATACTTGACATTGGAAAAACTCTAGCAAACGAACTATACGATCTTGTGTTATGTTTAGGATTGGGTCTTGTCCATCACATCATTCTCCTAATGATGTGATCTCGTTATCAATGACATCCAATGTCCATAGTCAGGAAACCATGACTATCTATTGATCAACGAGCTAGTCAGCTAGAGGCTTACTAGGGACATGTTGGTGTCTATGTATTCACACAGGTATTACGATTTCCGGATAACACAATTATAGCATGAATAAAAGACAATTATCATGAACAAGGAAATATAATAATAATACTTTTATTATTACCTCTAGGGCATATTTCCAACAGTCTCCCACTTGCACTAGAGTCAATAATCTAGTTACATTGTGATGAATCGAACACCCATGGAATTCTGGTGTTGATCATGTTTTGCTCTAGGGAGAGGTTTAGTCAACGGATCTGCTACATTCAGGTCCGTATGTACTTTACAAATATCTATGTCTCCATCTTGAACATTTTCACGAATGGAGTTGAAGCGACGCTTGATGTGCCTGGTCTTCTTGTGAAACCTAGGCTCCTTGGCAAGTGCAATAGCTCCAGTGTTGTCACAGAAGAGTTTGATTGGCCCCGACGCATTGGGTATGACTCCTAGGTCGGTGATGAACTCCTTCACCCAAATTGCTTCATGTGCTGCCTCCGAGGCTGCCATGTATTCCGCTTCACATGTAGATCCCGCCACGACGCTCTGCTTGCAGCTGCACCAGCTTACTGCTCCACCATTCAACATATACACGTATCCGGTTTGTGACTTAGATTCATCCAGATCTGTGTCGAAGCTAGCGTCGACGTAACCCTTTACGACGAGCTCTTCGTCACCTCCATAAACGAGAAACATTTCCTTAGTCCTTTTCAGGTACTTCAGGATATTCTTGACCGCTGTCCAGTGTTCCTTGCCGGGATTACTTTGGTACCTACCTACCAAACTTACGGCAAGGTTTACATCAGGTCTGGTACACAGCATGGCATACATAATAGAACCTATGGCTGAGGCATAGGGGATGACACTCATCTCTTCCATATCTTCTGCCGTGGTCGGACATTGAGCTGAGCTCAATTTCACACCTTGCAACACAGGCAAGAACCCCTTCTTATACTGATCCATATTGAACTTTTTCAATATCTTATCAAGGTATGTGCTTTGTGAAAGACCTATGAGGCGTCTTGATCTATCTCTATAGATCTTGATGCCTAATATATAAGCAGCTTCTCCAAGGTCCTTCATTGAAAAACTCTTATTCAAGTAGGCCTTAATGTTGTCCAAGAGTTCTATATCATTTCCCATCAAAAGTATGTCATCTACATATAATATGAGAAATGCTACAGAGCTCCCACTCACTTTCTTGTAAACGCAGGCTTCTCCATAAGTCTGCATAAACCCAAACGCTTTGATCATCTCATCAAAGTGAATGTTCCAACTCCGAGATGCTTGCACCAGCCCATAAATCGAGCGGTGGAGCTTGCACACCTTGTCAGCATTCTTAGTATCGACAAAACCTTCCGGCTGCATCATATACAGTTCTTCCTTAAGATAACTGTTAAGGAATGCCGTTTTGATGTCCATTTGCCATATCTCATAATCATAGTATGCAGCAATTGCTAACATGATTCGAACGGACTTCAGCTTTGCTACGGGAGAGAATGTCTCATCGTAGTCAACCCCTTGAACTTGTCGATAACCCTTAGCGACAAGCCTAGCTTTATAGATGGTCACATTACCATCCGGGCCTGTCTTCTTCTTAAAGATCCATTTATTTTCTATGGCTCGCCGATCATCGGGCAAGTCAGTCAAAGTCCATACTTCGTTTTCATACATGGATCCTATCTCGGATTTCATGGCTTCCAGCCATTTGTCGGAATCCGGGCCCGCCATCGCTTCTTCATAGTTCGAAGGTTCACCGTTGTCTAACAACATGATTTCCAAGACAGGGTTGCCGTACCACTCTGGTGCGGAACATGTCCTTGTGGACCTTCGAAGTTCAGTAGGAGCTTGATCAGAAGTATCTTGATCATCATCATTAACTTCCTCTCTAATTGGTGCAGGCACCACAGGAACATTTTCCTGAGCTGCGCTACTCTCTGCTTCAAGAGGCAGTACTTCATCAAGCTCTACTTTCCTCCCACTTACTTCTTTCGAGAGAAACTCCTTCTCTAGAAAGGATCCATTCTTGGCAACAAAGATCTTGCCTTCGGATCTGAGGTAGAAGGTATACCCAATAGTTTCTTTAGGGTATCCTATGAAGACGCATTTTTCCGACTTGGGTTCGAGCTTTTCAGGTTGAAGTTTCTTGACATAAGCATCGCATCCCCAAACTTTTAGAAACGACAGCTTAGGTTTCTTCCCAAACCATAATTCATACGGTGTCGTCTCAACGGATTTCGACGGTGCCCTATTTAAAGTGAATGCGGCAGTCTCTAAAGCATAGCCCCAAAATGATAGCAGTAAATCGGTAAGAGACATCATAGATCGCACCGTATCTAATAGAGTGCGATTACGACGTTCGGACACACCATTACGCTGAGGTGTTCCAGGCGGCGTCAGTTGTGAAACTATTCCACATTTTCTTAAGTGTGTGCCAAATTCGTGACTCAAGTATTCTTCTCCACGATCTGATCGCAGGAACTTGATTTTCCTGTCTCGTTGATTCTCAACCTCACTCTGAAATTCATTGAACCTTTCAAAGGTCTCAGACTTGTGTTTCATTAAGTAGACATACCCATATCTACTCAAGTCATCAGTGAGGGTGAGAACATAACGATAGCCACCGCGAGCCTCAACACTCGTTGGACCGTACACATCAGTATGTATGATTTCCAATAAGTTGGTTGCTCGCTCCATTGTTCCTGAGAACGGAGTCTTGGTCATTTTACCCATGAGGCATGGTTCGCACGTGTCAAATGATTCGTAATCAAGAGACTCTAAAAGTCCATCTGCATGGAGCTTCTTCATGCGTTTTACACCTATGTGACCAAGGCGGCAATGCCACAAGTATGTGGGACTATCGTTATCAACCTTACATCTTTTGGTATTCACACTATGAATATGTGTAGCATTACGCTCGAGATTCATTAAGAATAAACCATTCACCATCGGAGCATGACCATAAAACATATCTCATATAAATAGAACAACCATTATTCTCGGATTTAAATGAGTAGCCATCTCGTATTAAACGAGATCCTGATACAATGTTCATGCTCAAACTTGGCACTAAATAACAATTATTGAGGTTCAAAACTAATCCCGTAGGTAAATGTAGAGGTAGCGTGCCGACAGCGATCACATCGACCTTGGAACCATTCCCGACGCGCATCGTCACCTCGTCCTTCGCCAGTCTCCGTTTATTCCGCAGCTCCTGCTTTGAGTTACAAATGTGAGCAACTGCACCGATATCAAATACCCAGGAGCTACTACGAGTACTGGTAAGGTACACATCAATTACATGTATATCACATATACCTTTCGTTTTGCCGGCCTTCTTGTCCGCTAAGTATTTGGGGCAGTTCTGCTTCCAGTGACCACTTCCCTTACAATAAAAACACTCAGTCTCGGGCTTGGGTCCATTCTTTGGCTTCTTCCCGGCAGCTTGCTTACCGGGCGCGGCAACTCCCTTGCCGTCCTTCTTGAAGTTCTTCTTACCCTTGCCTTTCTTGAACTTAGTGGTTTTATTCACCATCCACACTTGATGTTCCTTTTTGACTTCTACCTCTGCTGATTTCAGCATTGCAAATACTTCAGGAATGGTCTTTTCCATCCCCTACATATTGAAGTTCATCACAAAGCTCTTGTAGCTTGGTGGAAGCGACTGAAGGATTCTGTCAATGACCGCGTCATCCGGGAGATTAACTCCCAGCTGAGTTAAGCGGTTATGTAATCCAGACATAGTGAGTATGTGCTCACTGACAGAACTATTTTCCTCCATCTTACAGCTGAAGAACTTGTCGGAGACTTCATATCTCCCGACCCGGGCATGAGCTTGAAAAACCATTTTCAGCTCTTCGAACATCTCATATGCTCCGTGTCTCTCAAAACGCTTTTGGAGCCCCGGTTCTAAGCTGTAAAGCATGCCGCACTGAACGAGGGAGTAGTCATCAGCACGTGTCTGCCAAGCGTTCATAACGTCTTGGTTCTGTGGGACGGGTGCGTCACCTAGCGGTGCTTCTAGGACATAATCTTTCTTGGCAACTATGAGGATGATCCTCAGGTTCCGGACCCAGTCCGTATAGTTGCTGCCATCGTCTTTCAGCTTGGTTTTCTCTAGGAACGCGTTGAAGTTGAGGACAACGTTGGCCATTTGATCTACAAGACATATTGTAAAGATTTTAGGCTAAGTTCATGATAATTAAGTTCATCTAATCAAATTATATAATGAACTCCCACTCAGATAGACATCCCTCCAATCATCTAAGTATAACATGATCTGAGTTAACTAGGCCGTGTCCGATCATCACGTGAGACGGACTAGTCAACATCGGTGAACATCTTCATGTTGATCGTATCTTCTATACGACTCATGCTCGACCTTTCGGTCTTCTATGTTCCGAGGCCATGTATGTACATGCTAGGCTTGTCAAGTCAACCTAAGTGTTTTGCATGTGTAAATCTGTCTTACACCCGTTGTATGTGAACGTTGGAATCTATCACACCCGATCATCACGTGGTGCTTCGAAACAACGAACTGTCGCAACGGTGCACAGTTAGGGGGAACACTTTCTTGAAATTATTATG
Source organism: Triticum urartu (assembly GCF_003073215.2). Classification (NCBI taxonomy): domain Eukaryota; kingdom Viridiplantae; phylum Streptophyta; class Magnoliopsida; order Poales; family Poaceae; genus Triticum; species Triticum urartu. The sequence continues at coordinate 123,564,298 of NC_053025.1, read as the reverse complement.
AGGGATCATCTTATTTACTACCGTCCTTCTAAGTAAACAAGATGCAAAAACATGATAAACATCACATGCAATCAAATAATAGTGACATGATATGGCCAATATCACATAGCTCCTTTGATCTCCATCTTGGGGCTCCATGATCATCTTGTCACCGGCATGACACCATGATCTCCATCATCGTGTCTCCATGAAGTTGCTCGCCAACTATTACTTCTACTACTATGGCTAACACGTTTAGCAATAAAGTAAAGTAATTTACATGGCGTTTCTCAATGACACGCAGGTCATACAAAAAATAAAGACAACTCCTATGGCTCCTGCCGGTTGTCATACTCATCCACATGCAAGTCGTGATTCCTATTACAATAGCATGAACATCTCATACATCACATATATATCATTCATCATTCATCACAACTTTGGCCATATCACATCATAAATCACTTGCTGCAAAAACAAGTTAGACGTCCTCTAATTGTTGTTGCAAGTTTTACGTGGCTGCAATAGGGTTCTAGAAAGAAAGTTTTCTTACCTACGTGAAAGCCACAACGTGATTTGTCAACTTCTATTTACCCTTCATAAGGACCCTTTTCATCGAATCCGCTCCAAGTAAAGTGGGCGAGACAGACACCCGCCAGCCACCTTATACAACTAGTGCATGTCAGTCGGTGGAACCGGTCTCACGTAAGCGTACGTGTAAGGTTAGTCCGGGCCGCTTCATCCCACAATACCACTGAAGCAAAATAAGACTAGTAGCAGCAAGAAAGTTGACAACATCTACGCCCACAACAAATTATGTTCTACTCGTGCAAAGAGAACTACGCATAAACCTGGCTCATGATGCCACTGTTGGGGAACGTTGCAGAAAACAAAATTTTCCTACGGTTTCACCAAGATTCATCTATGAGTTCATCTAACAACGAGTGATCGGATTGCATCTACATACCTTTGTAGATCACGCGCGGAAGCGTTCAAAGAACGGGGATGAGGGAGTCATACTCGACGTGATCCAAATCACCGGAGATCCTAGCGCCGAACGGACGGCACCTCCGCGTTCAACACACGTACGGTCAACGTGATGTCTCCTCCTTATTGATCCAGCAAGGGGGAAGGAGAGGTTGATGAAGATCCAGCAGCACGACGGCGTGGTGGTGGATGCAGCAGTCACCGCAGCAGGGCTTCGCCGTTCTTCTGCGAGAGGGAGAGGTGTAGCAGGGGAGAGGGAGGCGCCGAGAGTCAAGGGGTGCGGCTGCCCCTCCCTTCCCCCCCCCCTTTATATAGGCCCCCTAGGGGGTGCGCTGGCCCTAGGAGATGGGATCTCCTAGGGGGGCGGCGGCCAAGGGGTGGAGTGCCCCCCAAGCCAGGTGGGGCGCCCCCCCACCCTAGGGTTCCCAACCCTAGGCACATGGGGTGGGCCAAGGGGGGCGCACCAGCCCACTATGGGCTGGTTCCCCTCCCCACTTAGCCCATGGGGCCCTCCGGGATGGGTGTCCCCACCCGGTGGACCCCCCGGGACCCTTCCGGTGGTCCCGGTACAATACCGGTGACCCCCGAAACTCTCCCGATGGCCGAAACTGCACTTCCTATATATAATTCTTCACCTCTGGACCATTCCAGAACTCCTCGTGACGTCCGAGATCTCATCCGGGACTCCGAACAACTTTCGGGTTACTGCATATTCATATCTCTACAACCCTAGCGTCACCGAACCTTAAGTGTGTAGACCCTACGGGTTCGGGAGACATGTAGACATGACCGAGATGGCTCTCTGGTCAATAACCAACAGCGGGATCTGGATACCCATGTTGGCTCCCACATGCTCCTCGATGATCTCATCGGATGAACCACGATGTCGAGGATTCAAGCAACCCCGTATACAATTCCCTTTGTCAATCGGTACGTTACTTGCCCAAGATTCGGAAGTCGGTATCCCAATACCTCGTTCAATCTCGTTACCGGCAAGTCACTTTACTCGTACCGTAATGCATGATCCCGTGACCATACACTTGGTCACTTTGATCTCATTATGATGATGCATTACCGAGTGGGCCCAGAGATACCTCTCCATCATACGGAGTGACAAATCCCAGTCTTGATCCGTGTCAACCCAACAGACACTTTCGGAGATACCCGTAGTATACCTTTATAGTCACCCAGTTACGTTGTGACGTTTGGTACACCCAAAGCACTCCTACGGTATCCGGGAGTTACACGATCTCATGGTCTAAGGAAAAGATACTTGACATTGGAAAAACTCTAGCAAACGAACTATACGATCTTGTGTTATGTTTAGGATTGGGTCTTGTCCATCACATCATTCTCCTAATGATGTGATCTCGTTATCAATGAAATCCAATGTCCATAGTCAGGAAACCATGACTATCTGTTGATCAACGAGCTAGTCAGCTAGAGGCTTACTAGGGACATGTTGGTGTCTATGTATTCACACATGTATTACGATTTCCGGATAACACAATTATAGCATGAATAAAAGACAATTATCATGAACAAGGAAATATAATAATAATCCTTTTATTATTGCCTCTAGGGCATATTTCCAACACCCGGTTCGTCAAATTGTGTGTGGATCAAGAGCATATGAAGTGGGTTCTCTCAAGGATGAAGTGTTAAAATGATGTTACATTTTGTTTCCTTGAGTATAGGATCCCACACTATTAAGAGGGGGTCGATTGGGTTCGTAACAGACTTGCTCGAGTCAAAAATACTCCTTTCCATAGTTCTTTTTATCCCCTCTTTACTTTGAATCTTTCTGTCTCTGGGAGTGCCGGATGTCCGGGCCTCGTGCCGGATGTCCGGACTGCTCCCCGGATATCCGGGCCTCTCGCCGGATATCCGGGCCTAGCCATTCCAGAATGCACTTTTGTGCAGTGCTGCTGCCGGATGTCCGGCCCTCTACGCCGGATGTCCGGGCTCCCAGTACTCGCCGGATGTCCGGGCTCCTTGCCGGATATCCGGGCATAGCTGTCCAGAGGACGTTTTTATGCTGGGCTGCACGCCGGATGTCCGGCCACCTGCCGGATGTCCGGGCCTTCCTCTTATGCCAGATGTCCGGGCTTGACCCCCAGATGTCCGACCCTTCTGTTTCCTGCTTTGTTTTCTGCCTTGCTCTTTAAGTGGCTTGCCAGGCCGGATGTCCGGCCTCTAGCCCGGATGTCCGGCCTGCCTTGCACTACAACGGCCATATTTGAGCTCACACTATATATAGCCCTTCTCCCCCACGGGAGAGGGTTGACCATTTCACTTTGAACAAACCCTAGAACACATTTCACTCTCTCTCCAGACCAAATCTTAGATCCCAAGGGATTTGAGAGCTTTCGAGATAAGTTGTCCGATGAAGTGATAGATCCACTCCTTCTCCTTCTTTGCACCAAAGGAATTCCTGATTTGAGCAAGTCTTGAGCTTTTCCCCTTCGATCTTATTACTCTTGGAGGTTGGAGACTCCTAGGAGGTAGGAGTCTTTCGGAGAGGAACCGACCTTTGTGATTACCCCCGGAAAAGTTTGTGCGGGTTTGGAGACCACCCCAAGGTCTACCACTAGTGGTTGAGAAACGCCTTCGTGGTGTTGTCTCAAAGGGAGAATAGGGTGAGCCTTCGTGGCGTTGGTGTGCCTTCGTGGTAACATCCACCTCTCTAACGGTGACGTAGCTTCCCTCCAAGGAAGTGAACATCGGCATACATCCTCGTCTCCCGGAGTTGTGGTTATTCCTAACCCTAACTCTCTACTTGTGGTTACTTGTCTCTTAGCACTTACTTATATCTATTGTGTTTGTTTATCTACTTACTTGTATTACTTATTTATCTTGCTTAGCACTTAGTACTACACTTACAATTGTTAGGCTCATTTTCATATTCCGCACTTGTGCCTAAAATTGCTAAGTAACAATTAAAATTTGTAATTGTACCTATTCAATCCCCCCCCCTCTAGGTCCATCTCGATCCTTTCAGCGATGACCTCAGGCAACGCACACAGTTTTAGGAATAAACCGGGTTGGATCACTGAACAATCACACACGACTTTCTCTTGAAAACTTTTTGCGTTAGGCCACCTTGCGCAAACGTTTACCACATGAAAACTGTGTGTGATGGACAGCCTTTGCCACACAATTTCTTCTACGGACCGTTTGTGATGCATTCAATAACGCAAACGATAAAATTATCAATATCGTGTGCAACGGCAACGCTATCACAAACGATTTAACGGGAAAAATTGTCCGTGATGCACCTGTGAACGAAAATGTTTTCCTTGGAGCGACTGTGTGGGATGTGCATACGAACGGAAATGTTTAGCGGGGACTGACTGTGTGGGATGTACTTGCGACCGGAAACAATTTCGCATGTATAATTGTATTTTTTAGCTCTATTGTACGTATTTCCGTATTTGAGCGCTCGCCGATCGTACACGACCTCATTTTGCCGAGCGTGTGTGCCAGGAGGGCCTATCCCCGACGGTTTCTGGGTCGTGTGGGAAGGACCCCCCCCTATCGCCCACACTCACTAGGTGACGGTTTCAAATGCCGCGTGGAAAGGGGATAAAAATTGTTTGTATAGTACCGACGCGTACCAGTGATTTACCTACGTGAGGACGAGTAAGAATTAAGTTTGGGGATGCTTGATACGTCTTCAACGTATCTATAACTTTTTATTGTTCCATGCTATTATATTATCTATTTTAAATGTTTTATATGCATTAATATGCTATTTTATATTATTTTAGAGACTAACTTATTAACCTAGAGCCCAGTGCCAGTTTCTGTTTTTTTCTTATTTTTGAATTTTACAAAAAAGGAATATCAAACGCAGTCCAGATGAAATAAAACTTGACGATGATTTTACTTGGACCAGAAGACAAACACGGAGCTTGGAGAGGGGGGGTCAGACGATGGCCGAGGAGGCCACAAGCCTTCTAGGCGTGCCCCTCGGGGCACCTTGAGGGCTTATGGGCCCCTCGGAGGTCTCCTAACCCTAATTCTTGCTCTATAAATTTCCAAATATTCCCAAACCACCAGAAGCGTCCACCAAAATACTTTTTCGCCGCCGCAAGCCTCCGTTCCCGTGAGATCCCATCTTGGGCCTTTTCCGGCACCCTGCCGGAGAGGGATTCGGTCACGGAGGGCCTCTACATCAACCTTGCTGCCCTTCCGATGATGCGTGAGTAGTTTACCACATACCTATGGGTCCATAGCTAGTAGCTAGATGGCTTCTTATCTCTCTTTGATCTTCAGTACAATGTTTTCCTTGATGTTCTTGGAGATCTATTCGATGTAATACTTTTTTGCGGTGTGTTTGTTGAGATCCGATGAATTGTGGATTTATAATCAGATTATCTATGAATTTTATCTGAGTCTTCTCTGAACTCTTTTATGCATGATTAAAATATCTTTGTATTTCTTTTCAAATTATCGGTTTGGTTTGGCCAACTAGATTGTTTTTTCTTGCAATGAAAGAGATGCTTAGTTTTGGGTTCAATATTGTGGTGTCCTCACCCAGTGACAGAAGGGGTAGCGAGACACGTATTGTATTGTTGCCATCAAGGATAAAAAGATGGAGTTTTCATCATATTGCTTGAGTTTATCCCTCTACATCATGCCATCTTACTTAAAGCGTTGCTCTGTTCTTATGAACTTAATACTCTAGATGCATGCTGGATAGCGGTCGATGTGTGGAGTAATGGTAGTAGATGTAAAATCGTTTCGGTCTACTTGTTACGGACGTGATGCCTATATTCATGATCATTGTCTTAGATATCGTCACAACTTTGCGTTTTTCTATCAATTGCTCAATAGTAATTTGTTCACCCACCATATACTATCTTCAAGAGAGAAGCCTCTAGTGAAACCCCCAGGTCTATTTTCCATCATATATTTTCATATCTATAAACCAAAAAACTCAAAAAATATTTTGTTGCAATTTAGTTGTTTTAGTTTATTTTACGTTTTAGTAATCTTTTATACCTATCTCTATTAGATCTCATTCTTGTTCGAGACTGTGAAAGGATTGACGACCCCTTTTTGGCGTTGAGTGTAAGTATTTATTAGTTTGTGCAGGTGCATGGAGACTTGCTTATGCCTCCTACTGGATTGATACCTTAGTTCTTAACTGAGGGAAATACTTATCTCTACTCTGCTGCATCATCCTTTCCTCTTCAAGGGAAAAATCAACGCAAGCTTAAGAAGTATCACTGGTCACCAATTTTGCAGCAATTCTATCATGTCCTTCTCATGTTGATCATCTCGTCGACGGCGGCTCAGTCCTAATGCTTTCCTCCACATCCATCTCCGCGCCTTCGGTCCATCCCTCTCCTCTCCGTTGTCACTTCCTAACCGAGAGGTCCTATTGGACGCCCGCGAGCGGCAAACAGAAGAGCCTTCGTTGAAGAGCGCGCAAAACAGGGCCGCCCCATTTGCAGGCGCTGAATGTAAAAACTCGCGAGAATTAAGCAGGGGTCTGGACTCGAACCCCGACCACACGCCACGAACTACAGTTGGCAACCGGTCGAGCTAGCCACTCTGCTTAGCAAAAACGCAGCGCAAATGTTTAAGTAATAGCAACAGAGGCGGACCCCTCGCGTGAACAAATTTCTTTAAAAATATGATTTTTTTTTTCAAAATTGAAACAACTTCTAAAACACAAACAATTTTGAAAAAATGTGAAAAAATATGAAAATATGAACATTTTTTATAGTCTAAACAATTTTTTAATGTACATTCAACATTTATGTGATATACGCCGAACAATTTGTAAGAACACACTGAACAATCTCTTAATATACGATGAACAAGTTTTCAAAATACACAATGAAAATTTTGTAGTATACGTTGAACTATCTCTTAATATACGATGAACAAGTTTTCAAAATACACAATGAACATTTTGTAGTATACATTGAACAATCTCTTAATATACTATGAACAAGTTTTCAAAATACACAATGAACATTTTGTAGTATACGATGAACAATCTCTTAATATATGATGAACAAGTTTATATACAAGGTGAACAATTTTTTAATATACGGTGAACATTTTTTAATACGCGATGGACCTTTTATATACTACAAAATAAAAAACAGAGAAAAAAAACAGCAAAAAGAAAAAAGAAAAGAAAAGAAAGAAATAAGCAGAGAAAAAGAAAAAATGGAATAAAAAAGAGAACAAACCTGGTTTAAAAGGGAAAAACTAATGCAGGAACCTTCCAGAAGATTCCCAAAACCGGAACCGTTTCCCAAAGATAACACAAGGAAGAAACAGGAGGGAAGCAAATCTTGGGTCGGCCCAAGTGGAAGCGACAGATTCTCGCTCTCAGCGAAGCTGCGAAGATTTGACACTAACAAGCCTCATAGGGAGCTCTGCAGCGCCGATTAGGAAATGCGGCGCTCGCTACAGCGCGGGGTGGCCCCCCCACGAACGGGCACCACACAAAAAAGCGCGAAACCCTATCATGAAAATAGCGGGGTGGACCTTTTATATACTACAAAATAAAAAACAGAGAAAAGAAACAGCAAAAAGAAAAAAGAAAAGAAAATAAAGAAATAAGCAGAGAAAAAGAAAAAATGGAATAAAAAAGAGAACAAACCTGGTTTAAAAAGGAAAAACTAATGCAGAAACCTTCCAGAAGATTCCCAAAACCGGAACCGTTTCCCAAAGATAACGCAACGAAGAAACAGGAGGGAAGCAAATCTTGGGTCGGCCCAAGTGGAAGCGACAGATTCTCGCTCTCAGCGAAGCTGCGAAGATTTGACACTAACAAGCCTCATAGGGAGCTCTGCAGCGCCGATTAGGAGATGCGGCGCTCGCTACAGCGCGGGGTGGCCCCCCCACGAACGGGCACCGCACAAAAAAGCGCGAAACCCTATCATGAAAATATGATTTTTTTTTTCAAAATTGAAACAACTTCTAAAACACAAACAATTTTGAAAAAATGTGAAAAAATATGAAAATATGAACATTTTTTATATAGTCTAAACAATTTTTTAATGTACATTCAACATTTATGTGATATACGCCGAACAATTTGTAAGAACACACTGAACAATCTCTTAATATACGATGAACAAGTTTTCAAAATACACAATGAAAATTTTGTAGTATACGTTGAACTATCTCTTAACATACGATGAACAAGTTTTCAAAATACACAATGAACATTTTGTAGTATACATTGAACAATCTCTTAATATACGATGAACAAGTTTTCAAAATACGCAATGAACATTTTGTAGTATACGATGAACAATCTCTTAATATATGATGAACAAGTTTAAATACAAGGTGAACAATTTTTTAATATACGGTGAACATTTTTTAATACGTGATGGACCTTTTATATACTACAAAATAAAAAACAGAGAAAAAAAACAGCAAAAAGAAAAAAGAAAAGAAAAGAAAGAAATAAGCAGAGAAAAAGAAAAAATGGAATAAAAAAGAGAACAAACCTGGTTTAAAAAGGAAAAACTAATGCAGGAACCTTCCAGAAGATTCCCAAAACCGGAACCGTTTCCCAAAGATAACGCAAGGAAGAAACAGGAGGGAAGCAAATCTTGGGTCGGCCCAAGTGGAAGCGACAGATTCTCGCTCTCAGCAAAGCTGCGAAGATTTGACACTAACAAGCCTCATAGGGAGCTCTGCAGCGCCGATTAGGAGATGCGGCGCTCGCTACAGCGCGGGGTGGCCCCCCCACGAACGGGCACCACACAAAAAAGCGCGAAACCCTATCATGAAAATAGCGCCACTGCGGGGAATCGAACTCACGACCCACACAACGTACTGCGTTCGGCTAACCACTCGGACATGCGGATAGAAGTGATTAATTGCAACACAAAATGTTTAAAAACTATTAAAGCCGATGTTACATGATTTCCTTTAAAAAAACTGAAATATCACAGATTTCGAAAAAAGTTTATGAACATGCAAAAATACTTTGCCCTATTCAATAGAAGTTCAATAACAACAACAACAACAAAGTCTTTAGTCCCAAACAAGTTGGGGTAGGCTAGAGGTGAAATCCATAAGATCTCGCAACCAACTCATGGCTCTGGCACATGGATAGCAAGCTTCCACGCACCCCTGTCCATAGCTTTGGTGATACTCCAATCTTTTAGGTCTGTCTTAACGGACTCCTCCCATATCAAATTCGGTCTACCCCGCCCTCTCTTGACATTCTCCGCACGCTTTAGCCGTCCGCTATGCATTGGAGCTTCTGGAGGCCTGCACTGAATATGCCCAAACCATCTCAGACAATGTTGGACAAGCTTCTCCTCAATTGGTGCTACCCCAACTCTATCTCGTGTATCATCATTTCAGACTCGGTCCTTCCTCGTGTGGCCACACATCCATCTCAACATACGCATCTCCGCCACACCTAATTGTTGAACATGACGCCTTTTAGTCGGCCAACACTCCGCGCCATACAACATTGCGGGTCGAACCGCCGTCCTGTAGAACTTGCCTTTTAGCTTTTATGGCACTCTCTTGTCATAGAGAATGCCAGAAGCTTGGCGCCACTTCATCCATCCGGCTTTGATTCGAATTCAATAGAAGTTCAATGATTTTGAAAAAAGTTCATCAATAATGAAAAAATAGTTCACCAAAAATTCGAAAAAGTTCATTGAATTTAAACGTAAACTTTTGGTTCTTTGAAAAAAAGTTCATTAATTTTGAAAAAAGTTCATTGAATTTGAAAACTAGTTCATCTAATTTTTAAAAAGTCAATGATTTTGAAAAAAAGTTCATCAAAATTGATAAAAAGTTCATCGGTTTTCAAAAAAATTCACCGAATTTGAAAAAAAATTCACCAATTTGGGAAAAAATGCACAAATTTGAAAAAATTTCATAAAATTTCAAAAAAAAATTCACATATTTACAAACAATTCAATGAATCAGGATGAAAAAGAAAACAGAAAACGGAAAAGGAAAAAAGGAAAACGAAAAATGAAAAAATAAAAAATAAAAAGGGAGGAAACTGGCTAAGCGGGAGAATATATAACAAATAAAAGAGAAAGTTCTCATTGTACAGATCCCGCTAGGATGGCGCCGAGGTTACTCCAACAAAAACTTCGTCAGAGGCGCGCGTGTTCGAATCACCACAAGAGCGTGTCATTCTTTTTGCGGAATTAAAACACAGAGAAGAAATTGGGCCGGCCCATCGCGGGAGTGCTGCAGGCGCCGGTTTGCGAAAAGAACTAAAACAGGCGCATGTGGCGTTAAATAGGAAATGCCAGCCTTATATAGGAATCACCCTCCTAACCGGGCCAGGCTTAGGTGCCTGTGGGCATGCGCATTTGCTCACTCTATATTCCGCGCATTACAAGAGAAAAAAGGATTTGCCGTAAAGAAGGCCTAGCACAATTTTTCTTCGTTATCATCCTTCTCTGATATTTTCGGGAGCAACTAATTAACGAGCGCTCCTTCGAGAGTCTCGTAACGATCAGCATCACTTGACGCTCTCAGCCATTCGCCACGTGTCGCGTTTTGGACGCTCCCTCCGGATTTTATTTTTTTTATTTTTTCGCACACGTTTTTGACTTTTTAAACGGGTTTTTTTTCAACGTTTTGATTTTCCCCCGGTCTTCTTTAGCTTTTCGATCAAAAAAATTCAGAAATTTTTTTTCGCGAAAAATACGTTTTCTGAGAGGCACGGTTGTGCTTTAGCGAGAGTCACGACCGTGTCTTTCGGAAACGAAAAAAAACGTGTTGTCTGTATTTTTTCTTTCGCGAGAGTCACGGTTTTGCTTCAGCGAGAGGCACAGTTGTGCTTTCGCGAGAGTCACGGCCGTGCCTCTGGGAAAGGGAAAAACAAAACGTGTTTTCTGTTTTTTTCTTTCACGAGAGTCACGAAAAACCCAAACCGGGAGCATGGGTTTTTTCCTTTCCGAAAAGGCACGCCCATGCCTCTCACGAAATCACAACCATGCCTCCCGCGGGAAATAAAACCGTGACTCTCGCGAAAAAAAGAAGAAGAGAAAACACGTTTTTTTCCCGTTTCCGAGGAGGCACGGCCGTGACTCTCGTGAAAGCACAACCGTGACTCTTTCGAAAGTAAAACCGTAGCTCTCGCGAAAGAAAAAAATAGAAAACACATTTTTTCCCTTTCCGAGAGGCACAACCATGCTTCTCGCGAAAGCAAAATCATGACTCTCGCGAAAGAAAAAATAAATAAAAAACACGTTTTTTTCGTTTTCGAGAGGCACGACCGTGACTCTCGCGAAATCACACCCGTGCCTCTCGCGTAAGCAAAACCGTGACTCTCATGAAAGAAAAGAAAAAGAAAACGCATTTTTTCGCGCAAAATATTTTTTTTCTAAAATTTTTTTGATTAAAAAGCTAAGGAAGACTAGTGAAAAACCAAAAAGTAAAAAAAAAACGTTGAAAAAGCCGAAAACGCGTGCAGAAAAATAAAAATAAAATAAAATTTAGAGAGAGTGTCCAGAGCGCAACACGTGACGAATGACTGAAAGCGCGTCAAGTGAGGCTGATCGTTGGGAGACTCGCGAAAAAACGCTAGTTAACTAGTTGCTTTGGTATCATCCTTCTGTTATGAATTCATAGGCGGGCCCAGTACGTATCCGTGCCGTTTCCGTGGTCCTCAATCGACCTCTCCTTGTAGGCTTTCGTGCCGGTTCCGTGGCCCTCAATCTACCAAACCAAACGTGCGCATATAAGGGACCGGTCGCACCACACTACTCGCTGCGCCCGCTCTGTCCCGCCGTCTCCGTCTCCGGCCACCCAAGCCCTTCCTTCTCGCCGGAGAGAGAGAGAGAGAGGGAGGGAGGGAGGGAGGGAGGGAGGGGGGGGGGGGGGGGGAGAGGGAGGGGGAGGGGGAGAGAGTTCGTGCCAAGAATCCATGGCGACTGCGGGCCTGCTGCGGAGGGAGAAGGAGCAGTTCGGCTCTTCCCCCTTCACTGGACAGACGACGATCGAAAGCAAGATCCAGGCCCTGGAAGACCACATTGGCGCCACCAAGGTACGTACATGGTTTGTTAAGTTAACAATGTCAAAACTCGATGGCGCGTGAACGTAATTGGAGCAAAAGTAACAACTCGATGGAGTTAACACTCATGCAGTATTTACATACAGTTGCAGTTGATTGATTCGTGTGCGTCAGGAATATGCTGCTTATTAACAAATGCCAAAACGCACCGTATATGAATAATGTGCAGGTTAGCAACAGGAGATCGTGCCGGTGGCTCAACGACCGGCTGCTGCTGGAGCTGGTCCCCCGTCTTGGCGCCGACGAGATCAAAGGCCTCTTCGCTCCGCCACCATGGGGTAATCCATCAGTCAGTCAAACAAATAAATTCTGGTCCATAGCCGACCTCACAGCTCAATTCTAGTACTATGTATATTCTGATCGATCATGTGCATGCGCATGCGCGCTTGTTATGTAGGTGAGGAGCTGCCCCTGTCTGCATTCTGCATGACAAGTTCTGCTGCTGCATGGGATGTCTTCAGGACCATCGACATGGATGTTCAGGTATGCCGCCATATACTGGAGTAGAATACAGTATATACCAGGCCCAGATGCATGGATGCAGAGATAAATTATAGTACTAAGATGTGTGTCTTATCTTCATGGGTCATTTACAGTTGACAAATTTTAATGGTGTCTAGGCAAACTTGTTGCAATTTCACATGAGACAATCATGCGCGGATCGGAAGAACAGTCGTCTGGACGAAGACGAGGAGATTGCGCTGAACGCTTGGCACCGTATCGGTCGCCAGACAAGAGAAGTTATCAAGAGGAACTTCCTGCCTGACCTGCTTCGGATGTACGAAGTATGTGTACCGTCTTGTGTCTTCTACTGAACCTATGTTTTCTGTTTTCTCAACCAAATATATAGTACGTACAATGCATTTTCAGCTCTGTGTGTGACCATGCTTAGGAAGATAGTAGTACAACACATGTAGCTAGTGTCCTTTGAAAACTCTGAAATCTTTCAGCAATGTCACCCAAAGTAACTGCAGTAGTTACCCAATTGGAGTAAATTACAGTAGTTATCCAACTGGAAGCCATGTGCGGATGTGCGCATGTCTATATGAAAAAACTGGAAGCCATGTGCATATTTCAGTGTCAGTGTTGATTCCATGGTTGTTTAGTATAGGTTTTTTTTTGCGGGGAGGTTAACAGTAAAGTGTCTCGGATTCAATTTGGCAGGAACGAGTGAGGGCCTTCATCCAAGACACGAGGGACTTGCTTGCACTCGATGTCCAGGACCCATTCCAGAGGCTGCTCCTACACGGCGTGTGCGAGGTAACTAAAAACATCTGACGAAAGCCGTGTAAAATTCAAGACTTCATAATTTGGACAGTCGCCACTTCATAATTTGGAGTACTACGTAGCGTCGATCGATTTTGAAGGCTAGCCTACTTGTATCAATCATCAATCTAAAATAAGAAGTTAATTTGTGTGCCTGCAGTTCTACAATGTGGCAGGAGCAGCACCGTGAGAGAGTACGGCGAGGACAGGCTGTGGAAGACGACGACGATCAGGAAGAAACCAGGCACGGGCGATCCACCCAGTATCACGTTGGTTGACTTCCTGACAAGGAAGAAGAATGGGTGCCACTGAAATTTCATTTTGTGCCACTAGCTAGCACCTTCCTTCCTTTGAGATCAGGCACGGGCGCTCCATCCAGGAAGAAGTGGTTGTGCTTGATTTGTACTGGTATGCTAGCTAGCCATCTATACTCCTTAATTTGAAGTGCTACTTAATCACTGGAGTAGTAGCTTATTTGATGATTACTACAGTATATGACACTACTAGCTGTACTATGATTGTCGGTCTTTGTCGTTTCATACATGGATGGATCTGGGTTGTAGTACTACGCACACTAGCTGCTACACGACCGCGCTGCTGGCAACAGTGTTTACATCAGTGATTAAGTAAATGGTCTGCGTACACATGGCGTACTGCCAACGTACTACTGTACGTGCTTGCTGTTTTCTGTTTTTGAGGTCAGTGTACGAGTCCCGAATAAAAAGATCAGTGTACGCGTATGAGGCCCGCGTATCCTCGGAAGGCCCTTTTGAGAGGCTGTAAGAGGAGAGACTGGACCAGCTGGGCTCTCAAGTGTAAACGTAGATGACGAAGGCCGATGTAAAGAAGAAAATTTCTCAAAAAAAAATGTAAAAAAGAAAAGATAGGCCAGAAAGGCCGAGAGTTGGAGTGTTTACAATAAACTACCACTTTAGGCCTTGTTTGGCACAATGGGTTTTCAAACCCCCAAAAGGGCTGGGGATTATTAGGGATTTGGTGAATCCCTCCCCTGCACCAAATCCCCTGAAATCCCCGCTCTTCCCCAACCTCTTCCAGCCCGAATCCTCTTTCTCTAAAATTTACTTGTTTGGTCACAACCATGATGGGGAGAGAAGAAACCATAGGGAAGGGTACGAGAGGGGAGGGGAGGTGGGGGTGATGGCATACCCTAGAAGCCTTTTGGCGGTTCGGTCTCCTTGTGGATGGTAGGAGACACCGGCGTGTAGGTGGCTAGCGGCGGGTCTTTCTTACGGACGCCTCACGTCGAGCGAGCAAGGGCCAAGCTGCGAGGCAACCCTTGATGCGTGGAAACCGCGTGGAATAGGGCGGATTGAAAGGGAATTTTGAGGCCGGCCCGACATAAGCTCTTTACACCAAATACAGGCTTGCGGATTTTAGGGGCTTTTGAGCCCAAGAGAGAAAATCCTCTAAAAGCCTCCCCGAGCACAGTGTGCCAAACAAGGCCTTAGGGTTTTTTGCCCCCTAGAACTATCTTTTTTTAAAGTGACCGAAAACTACCATAAATTCCTAATTTTCTGACTAAAACGTAGATGACGTTCTAGTCAGAAAATTTCTCAAAAGATAGGCGAGAAAGGCCGAGAGTTGGAGTGTTTATAATAAACTACCACTTTAGGGGTTTTTGTACCCTATAACTACCATTTTTTAAAAAGTGACCGAAAACTATCATTTTTTAAAAAGTGGCCGAAAACTACCAGAAGTTGCTAATTTTCTGACTAAAAACTACCAAGTCAGCCTAGTGACCGTTTCAAGCGATTTAAATGCGTTTCCGACAAGACCAGCCCACCTATCAGGGTGACGGGTTGCCTAACGGCTAACGGTCACCAGGCTAACTTGGTAGTTTTTAGTCACAAAATTAGCAACTTCTGGTAGTTTTCAGTCACTTTTTAAAAAGTGATAGTTCTGGGGACAAAAATCCCTAAAGTGGTAGTTTTTTGTCAAACACTTCTGAGAGTTGGGTTACTCGAAATTTTGTTGGTACAGAGCCAGGAGGAAACAGAGGCAACAACCTCTCGTTGGTGTTAGTGTCAAAAATGGCAGAGAATGTGGAACCAAGAGCGAAGAATTGGTTGTTTGATTTGAACGTGAATCTTGATCATAGTACGTTCACAATAATGGTGGTGACTCTTTGGTCTATATGGTATGCAAGGAGACCGGCAATATATGAAGGTATATTCCAGTCACCACAACAGACCTCATTTTTTTTGAGCACATACATCAATGAAGTGGGTCAGCTCGCAAAGCCAGGTGACCCAGTAGTTATCACAACGGTGGTTACCTCCGCCGGAGGGGGTAATGAAGATGAATGTGGATGGGGCATTAGCTCGTAATCGGCACGGTGGTGCAGTGGCGGCTATCTGCCAAGACCACACGGGGGTGTACTTAGGATCTTCGGTTGTGGTGGTTCGAGGTACCACTGATCCGACAATGCTGGAAACTTCTGCATGCAGGGAAGCGCTGACACTAGCGAAGGATCTGAATTCTCAAAGACTGGAGGTGGCATCGGATTGTCTAGGAGTGGTGAACAATATAAATTTTGGGACATGAGGTCCTCACTCAGCAGTAATACGTGAAAATAATAGATCGTAGCAATAGCTTTTACTTCATCTTCTTTTGTCCATGAGCGTACAAATTGTTTGAAGCTTATAATTTCGTCAAATTTGCCTATAACTTAGGCTTAGGTAGACATATCTGGTTGGGCTCTCTACATGACCCATCACGTGTACCTATGAACATTCTTATTGATGAAAAATGTGGCGGGATTTCTCAAAAAAAAAACTCTCATTGGTCTGCTTTAAAAAATACCTCTCGTTGGTCGGGCCTGGCATCCGGTGCTTTGCTTGCACTGTTGAAAAGAGAAGGCAGCGACCGATGCTCACGTTCAACGAAAAACTGACCCGGTCGATGACGTACACGCGGGGGTGGTTGCGCATGCATGCATCGTTGTCCTGTTGTACTCACATTATGACAGTAGATATGAGATATGCAGGTGAGGCGATGGCCGGAGTAGGCGAGTCAAACTCCATCCACTCCCTGCACAAGCAAAGCAAAGATGGATCGAGCTCCATCGGCGTCACCATCGTCCGTTGGTCGCGGCAAATGTCAAAGCATGCAGATGCAGCGAGAGAGAAAGTCAGAAAACGCAAACGAACAAAGGTCCCCGCTCCGCTCCCGCTCGGGACGGGACGGGACCCAACGGCGCCAGTGGCTATGCCGGTTGGTAGGGACGAGGCCATGCATGCATGCATGCATGTGTAATCAATGAGTAGGTAGGTTGAATGCGGTCACTGGCTGGGCCTGACG
Source organism: Triticum urartu (assembly GCF_003073215.2). NCBI lineage: Eukaryota > Viridiplantae > Streptophyta > Magnoliopsida > Poales > Poaceae > Triticum > Triticum urartu. The sequence continues at coordinate 123,547,704 of NC_053025.1, read as the reverse complement.
CGCACGCTGGAGTAGTAACGCTACGGTCGACAGCGACGGCTGGCGTCGGTCGGTCGAGGGCTGTGTGTCCGTGTGTGACTCCACTCCACTCCACTTGACTGCATCCGTGCCATGCCATGCACCAACAGTCCACAGTCTCCACACGCCATGCCCGCCGCGCGGCGCTGCCATAAATGTATGTATCCATATCGTGCTGCGCATCCCCCCATGGCTATACCAGTATGCGCCTCCTTCCCCCGCCGCTTAACGGCGCACCGACCCCGTAAACGGCGTTTCATTTTGTGTTATAGGATCTGCTTATTTATTTTTTCGAAGGCGGATGAATTTCACATTACCACGAAATGAATACACAATCGGCATCTACACACCCAGATCCTATTCCGCGCCTTAAGCGCCAGTTACAGTGTATTTCACTAACGAGGCGGCCCATGCAGGCAGACCGGGCCATTGAGGACCTGTAGTTGTTTTCTTCTGGAGTTTTTCTTTCTTTCTTTTTATTTTTTCCTTTTATTTTTTTATACACGTAAAGTTTTTCTGAAATTCAAAAACTTCCTTGAAATTCACGATTCAAATTCACTAACCTTTTCTCAGGCATCATGTTTTTTTAAAAATTCATGAACTTTTTCAAATGCATGAATACATTCACATTCACAAACATTTTCCAGATTACAATTTTTTCAAAATCAATGCACTTTATCCAAATGCATTTTATATTACCTCGAAATGAATACACAATTGGCATTTACATATTAAGGTCCTATTCCACGCCTTAAGTGCTAGTTACCGTGTATTTCACTAACCATCTGGCAAAGGCTGACGGGCCGGCCCATTTAGGACCTGTAGTGCGTTTTTTTGTTCCTTTTTCTTTTTCGTTTTATTTTTTAATACGTGTCAAGTTTCTTCAAATTCATTAACGTTTTTTCAGACATCATAATTTTCTAAATTTCTTCAACTTTTTTGAACCCCACGAATTTTTTTTCAAATGCATGAATACATTCAAATTCACAAACCTTTTCCAAACTTACGATCTTTTAAGCTAGTGATTTTTTCAAAATTGGTCCACTTTATGCAAATGTGTGATTTTTTTTCCAAAATCCACAAATTATTTTAAATCGGTGAAGTTATTTTCAAACCAATGATTTTTTTCCAATTCGCAAACTTTTTCAAAATTCATGATTGTTTTTCAAAATGGATTAACTTTTTCCAAATCCTCATTTTTCAAAATCGTATTTTTTTTAAATTGTGAACTTTGTTTGAATTCGTGAACCTTTTTGAAATTGTGAACTTTTTTTAAATCCATTAAGTTCATTTCCTTTTTTGCCATTTTTGGATGTTTTTGCATTTTCCCCTAAAAGTGAACAGTTGACTGGTCAACCATGCACCTAACGAAATAGGTGTACCTTGGGTGAGACTTCGCTAGCGCGCCTGATGGGCCTGCCCATATTTGCTTGTGCGTGAGCGCGAGGACCGCTAACAGTCGTGGAAGGCGCCGATTAGGAGGTCTCAACTACATATTCTTTTTAGGGGTTTCTCTTATGATAGGCCATCACAAGGACTCGGCCCAATAGGACCAACGACCTTGGTCATCATATGCACTCACACCAGTCGGCTGGACCGGACCTTTAAAGCCCATTTGGCTGAACATCATGGAAGCCATCTGACTAAACACCACATCGTCCATTTGAAGTGGACAAATACATGCTCAATCAACGCATGTTATGTGCAGCCTCATCAAGACGACTCTTATGGTAACGTCGTAATTCCATCGGTACTACCATTACTATGGTTGTTATTACATCCTAACTCTTAACAGACCTTGTAACTCCACCTTCTCACCATAGTATATAAGGTGAAAGGATGCGAGACATAAACATGTTCACTCAAGTCTATAAGTTAGAAAAATCATTTGTAATCGCTCGACTCACACAAGAGAGAGAAAATCGAAGCAGGAGTAAGGCATTACCGCTAGAACAGAGGGTCCGAATCTAGCTATAATCTCCAATATGTGAAATCCCTTACTTAGAGCTTCCACGTGTGCCTTTCCTAAACAAAATCCCCAAATCACAAGTATTGCCGTGAAATCCCCGCAACAGTTGGCGCCTATCGTGGGGCAAGCATGCGTCGTAGTGATGGTTTAGGCGAGACATATCTGATCACAAGCGGCTAGCTTAGGCCCGTTAGTTTGTGTGTTTCAGCATGCTGCATTTCGACGCCAGTGGTGGGCCTTGGCGGCACTTCTCATGATCACTGTAACACACACAAGTAGCATGTACTTCGCTGCATATCACTTGTGAGTCATGTGCTTATAGTTATCCACTCTCTATCAGCGAGTGAAGATTGGCCTCGTGCATCCCATGATACTTGCATTTTCCAACAAGGTTGCCCCTTAGCTTGTTGGCATGGTTTACCGTGATTACATTTTGCCACACATGATTTTTCAAGTCCGGTGGGTACGAGAGCTTGTACATCTCTGCCTCCATGGCAATTGTGTACATGGCGAACAATGGTGCATTTGCCACCGACGCGCCGGCACAAATGGAGGATGACAACACAATCTTGCACAAACATGTGGAAGGCAACACCCCTAAGGACATCATCGCCTTCGATGTATCTCATGTGGCCATCCTGAAGGACCGGGAATGTCTGGTCCAGGATAAGCAAGCTCTCGAGGCACGAGAGCTTGAACTTTGGGCGGCCGAAGCGCGAGACATGTGCCCTCCTCATCTCTCTGCTTCGACTACAAACGTGACACATTGTGCGCAATCCTCAGAGAAGCTAGGGTTAGAAGGGTGTCTGAGTCCATCGCGATATAGCCAGGAATCTCCTGATTGCCGCAACTTTGGCTAACAAGCTAGCTTCACTTGTCGGGTAACCCGCGACGGAGGACCATGTCTAACTCACCACACTACTCAGGACTGTGGTGGAACAACAAAACATGGCGTGAAGAGATGTACTTGACACATAGCTACTACCACAAACCCTTAGTCTCGAAGGTGGACTACTCCCAAATCTCCATGGAGCAATGAGTTTTGTTTTAGGGGTTGAATATGAAGGTTTCCTCCTCTGATATAGTGCCATATCGGAGATAAAATGAAGATCATCTCGGAAAGGCGATGTGGCAGTGGAAAAAAACGACAATAATTAGGGTAGAGTTTGGGGGTGGGGTTATAGATTATTGGGCACCGGAGGCGAGCCTATGGGGTCCACATATAAGGGAATGTGTTATGCAAGAAAAAAAATTATGTTGCACGATCACGCCCGGGAACACTATGAAGATGGAGGTAATGATCAAACTCACCGATGAGCATAGTAGCGGAAGAAGTGACGAGTCGATGCGGTGCAACAATTTCTCGCAGCTCGGCTAGACCTCTGATGTCGCTTGAAACTACGTCGGTATTTCCCCAAAGAGGAAAGGATGATGCAGTACAACTACGGTAGGTATTTCCCTCAGTTATGAAACTAAGGTTATAAATCCAGTAGGAGAACCAAGCAACACTATGTAAACGGTACTTGCACACAAAGAACAAATACTTGCAACCTGATGACCCACAAGTATAGGGGATCAATCGTAGTCCTTTCGATAAGTAAGAGTGTCGAACCCAACGAGGAGCAGAAGAAAATGACAAGTGGTTTTCAGCAAGGTAATCTTTGCAAACACTGAAATTGTCGGTAACGAGTAGTTTGATAGCAAGATAATTTGTAACGAGCAAGTAACGGTAAAGGTAAATAATGTGCAACAAGGTAGACCAATCCCTTTTACGGCAAAGGACAAGCCAAAGCGGTCTCTTATGATAAGCAAATCATTCTTGAGGGTACACGGGAATTTCATCTAGTCACTTTCATCATGCTGGTTTGCTTCGTGTTCGCTACTTTGATAATTTGATATGTGGGTGGACCGGTGATTAGGTGTTGTTCTTACTTGAACAAACCCCCTACTTATGATTAACCCCCTCGCAAGCATTCACAACTATGAGAAAAGTATTAAGATAAATCTAACCATAGTATTAAACTTTTGGATCCAAATCAGTCCCTTACGAAGTAGCGCATAAACTAGGGTGTAAGCTTCTGTCACTCTAGCAACCCATCATCTAATAACTACTCCACAATGCATTCCCTTGGACAATAATAAGGTGACGTGCCATGTAGTCGACGTTCACATGACACCACTAAGGGAATCACAACATACATATCATCAAAATATCAAACACCAACAAGACTTCTCCCGTGACCTCAAGAACAAAAGTAACTACTCACAAATGATAATCATGCTCAAGATCAGAGGGGTATTAAATAGCATAATGGATCTGAACACATAATCTTCCACCAAATAAACCATATAGTAATCAACGACAAGATGTAATCAACACTACTAGTCACCCGCAAGTACCAATCTAAGGTTCCGGTACAAAGATTGAACATAAGAGATGAACTAGGGTTTGAGAGGAGATGGTGTTGTTGAAGATGTTGATGGAGATTGCCATCCCAAAGATGGGATAGTTGTTGGTGATGATGATGATGATGATTTCCCCCTCCGGGAGGGAGGTTCCCCCGGCGGAATCGCTCCGCCGGGGGGCAAAAGTGCTTCTGCCCAAGTTCCGCCTCGAGACGGCGACGCTTCGTCCTAAAATTCATATCCTTATTTTTTTCTAGGTAAAAATGACTTATATACCAGAAGATGGGCACCAGAGGTGGTCCGAGGAGGGCACAACCCACCAGGATGCGCCCAGGGGCCCTGGCGCGCCCTGGTGGGTTGTGCCCACCTGGTGGGCCCCCTCTAGTAGTTATTTGCTCCAATAATTCTTAAATTCTCCATAAAAAATCTCCGTGAAGTTTTAGCTCATTTGGAGATGTGCATAATAGGTAACTCTGATGTAGCTTTTTCAGGTCCAGAATTCCAACTGTCGATATTCTCCCTCTTTGTGTAAACCTTGCATAATATGAGAGAAAAGGCATTATAAATACTCCAAAAAGTATTATTATGCATAAAAACATTATAAATAATAGTAGAAAAACATGATGCAAAATGGACGTATCACAACCCGACGCGTAAGAGGTGTTGTCAATCCATCCATGGTAAAAAGATAGATAAATTTGTGGTAGATTGGATAAATAGCTCTCGATAAAACACGAAATAAAATAAGTAGTAAAAAAGTGCAGCAAGATATTTTTGGGTTTTTGGAATAATAGATCTGAAAATAAAAGCGAATAAAAATAGATCTCAAGGCAAATATGATAAAGAATAGACCCGGGGTCGTAGATTTCACTAGTGGCTTCTCTTGAGAAATAACACACGGTGGGTAAACAAATTACTGTTGGGCAATTTATAGAAGATCGAATAATTATGACCATATCCAAGGCAATGATCAATATATAGGCATCACGTCCAAGATTAGTAGACCGACTCCTGCATGCATCTACTAATATTACTCCACACATCGACCGCTATCCAGCATGCATCTAGTGTATTAAGTTCATGGACAAACGGAGTAATGCAATAAGAAAATGACATGATATAGATGATATCTATTCATGTAGGAATAGCCCCCATCTTGTTATCCTCAATATCAACGATACATGCGTGTCTTGCCGCCCCTTGTGTCACTGGGAAAGAACACCGCAAGATCGAACCCATCACAAAGCACCTCTTCCCATGGCAAGAAAAAACAATCTAGTTGATCTAACAATAAACCAAAGATTCAAAGAAGAAATACGAGGCTATAAATAATCATGCATATAAGAGATCAAAGAAGACTCAAATAATATTCAAGGATATAGATCTAATAATAAACTCAAAGTTCATCGGATCCCAACAAACACATCGCAAAAAGAGTTACATCAAATAGATCTCCAAGAGACCATTGTATTGAGAATCAAAAGAGAGAGAGGAAGCCATCTAGCTACTGCCTACGGACCCTTAGGTCTATGGTGGACTACTCACGCATCATTGGAGAGGCGCCAATGAGGATGATGAACCCCTCCGTGATGGTGTTAGATTGGATCTCGTGGTTCTGGAATGTAGCGACCCGACCTCAAACGGTCAAGTCTCTGTGCTTCCGTGTCATCCCTGGATCGGTAATGCTGACACACACAGTATTCGAAGGATTTATAACAGAGTAGCAATCACACACTTATTACATCGAATGTCTCAAAAGAGAACTTATTGCAATAAGTATGGCTTAAGGCCATCTAAGAAGATAACAGCGGAAGGCTTGGAAGATAAAGTGAGTCCATCAACTCCAACGGCATAGCTGAGCTGCACGGCAACGACCTAATGAACCTTACTCCTCGTCTGAAAAGTCTGCAACATAATACGTTGCAGCCCGAAACGGGTAAGCACATGGAATATGCTGGCAATATAACACAGTAGAGCAAGAACAGAATAGTGCTATCACTACATGCATATTTGGCTGGTGGAAAGCTCTATGGTTATAGTTTTTGTGAAAAGCCAAATTTTCCCTACAACAAAGTAATAGATTTTAATTTAACTATCATGGTAGTTGCAACATCATTGAGAAGGTTCCTCGAACTCAATCCCAATTAAAGTAATTATCAACCCAACAATATTAATTTAAAGAGTGATGAGATACTTAAGATACTCCAAGTACTAGATACTCAAGATTGTCCATAACCAGGGACACAGCTAACCATGATTAGTTTGTACACTCTGCAGAGGTTTGCACACTTTTCCTCACAAGACTCGATCGCCTCCGTTGAATTTTCCGCACTACATGGTGTTTGAGAAACGGACGACCGAGACACAGTCTTTCAGAAACATTAACTCTCTACTCCGGGCAGACCATACCAAACCTACAACCCACTACCTGCTGATCTACCTCTTCGAGAGCTTCACGTAACTTACTCAACTATGGTCGAGCCATAATAGCTTGTGGCTGCACATGGAAGTTTCTAGCATGAATCATCTCAGTTCCCTTTGAGTCTGGGTGGCGGTCCATAGGAAAATCACACGGAACCCCGGGATTTCCAAAAATACAGGCAACACTGGGTTCTCCAGGTGCCTCAATCCACCCAGATGTGTATTCAAGTTGCCACCTTAGGTTGAACCATTAATTAACAATCTCACATATGTCATGGATTTCACTCACCCAAACCACGTATACGAGCATAGCATAGCAATATAAGCAACGCGTCGAAGTAACTCCCAAGGGTTTGAATGTAACAGGGCAATAGGTTCTACCTCTTCAACTACTTCCCAACCCACATGTTAATGGCATCCTAATCATGTAATGTTTGAGGATTGAAACTAATGCATAAAACTGGGTATGGAAACAGTATGATCAATGTGTTACTCGCCTTGCTGACGATTCGCGAAACCTAGGGATTCGATGTAGCACGCTTCGCACTACGAGAATTCTATCGCTAACAAACAATAGCATGCATAAGCAATCAAGCAAAGAAGCACGGGTAAATCTCAAATAAGAAGATCTAACCAGAAAGTCCAACTTAAGAACTCCGGTTTGCAAAAATAATCAAATCAAACGGAGCAACGTAACTCAAACGGCGAAAGAAACAAGACCCGTTTACTAAACTGGACTAAGGTCAAATTTTACAGTAGCAAAATCTTTGTTTAAGTTGATTAAACAGAAAGAGGGTCTCGAGACGAAGATCTAGGCTCTTGAATCGCATGATTCCGGTAAACGAGCGAAAAGATAAACTGAAACGAAAATCGGATCATAAATCGCGATTGAAAATAATCGCGGAAAAATCCGAAAAAAAGAAAACTGACGAACATACTAACGAACGAGCGTTCGTTGTCTGTAACTAACGAGCGAAAACCGTTTGTTTAAACGAACGTACAGACTAAAGAGGAGAACTGGAAAAAACCGGCAAACCGATTTAAAAAAACGAACTAGGTTTTAAAAAAAAACAAATTGATTTTCTTAAAAAAACGGCGGCGAACCGCTACCTCGTCAGGTCCGGCGAGACGCGGGGCTCCGGCGGCGCGGCTCGGGAGGTGGTTGTGGGGCGGCGGGGGGGTTGGGTGGTGGTGGCGGGGGGGGTATATAAAGGGGGGGGGGGGGGGGGGGGTATATAAAGGAGGGGGAAGTGGCTTGGAGGAGGGGGCAAGGCGGCGGCGGAGGAGTCCGGCTCGGACTCCTATCTGAGTCGGCGGCGGCGGCGGCGCGCGTCCTGGAGGAGACGGCTGCGCGGGAGATGGGCCGGCCCGGCTGGGTTTCGGCCAGTCGGCGCCCGAAGTTTTTTTAAAACAATTCCGCCAAACAGAAAATAAATCCTAGAAAATAAAATAAAAATTTAAAAATGCCAAAACAAATTTTCACCGTCTAAATAAAACATTTAGAATGAGATGAACATTTATTTGGCCCTAAAATGCAATTTTGGAAACGTGCAATTTTTCTAATACAAAAAAAATTGCAATAAAATCCAAATAAAAACAAATATTTGATTTTAATATTTTTCCTCCAATATTTCAATTATTTTGGAGAAGTCATATTATCTCCTCTCATATATTTTAATATGAAATATTTTCAGAGAAAAAAAATAAACCTAAAATCCTCGTTTCAAAATTTGATAATAATCAAATTTGAAAAACCGGGAATCCCCAACTCTCTCCGAGGGTCCTTGAGTTGCTTAGGATTTCGAGGATCGCGAGACGAAATGCAATAAAATATGATATGCAAGAATGATACATGTATAACATTCCAAATTGAAAATTTGGGATGTTACATGGAACTTGCGGCGGCTGGAATTGTGTTTCGTTGACTCCCTTAGGGTTTCTGGAATATTTGGGAATTTATAGGGTGAAGAGGCGGTGCAGGGGGGCTACGTGGAGGGCACAACCCCCTGGGCGCGCCTGGGCTCATGGGCATGACCTCGTGGGTTGTGCTCACCACAGGCCTCCCCTCTGGTACTTTCTTGGCCCACAAGGTGTCTTCTGGTCGAGAAAAAAGCTTCAAAAAGTTTCACTGCGTTTGGACTCAATTTGGTATTGATATTCTGCGAACTAAAAAACAACAACTGGCACTGGGCACTATGTCAATAGGTTAGTCCCAAAAAATGATATAAAATTGTTATAAAATGAATATAAAACATCCAAGAATGATAATATACCAACATGGAACAATAAAAATTTATAGATACGTTGGAGACGTATCAGCATCCCCAAGCTTAATTCATGCTCGTCCTCGAGTAGGTAAATGATAAAAACAGAATTTTTGATGTGGAATGCTGCCTAACATGTTCATCACATATTCTTTTCTATTGTAGCATGGACATTTGGACTTTTATATTGTTCAAAGCAATAGTCTAGTTTTGACATGAAGATTTCAATACTCAAGCATATCAACAAGCAACCATGTCTTTCAAAATATCAACACTAAAGAAAGTTATCCCTAGCCCATCATGCTCAATCATTGATCCATTCATGAAACACACTCGCATATTAGCTACATCCAATGCTCAAGTATGATTATAATGCTCCCTAGTTGGTGCTTTGTAAGAGAAGATGGAGACTCAAATAAAAAAATTGCATAAAGTAAATAGATAGGCCCTTAGGAGAGGGAATTAGGGATTTGTAGAGGTGCCAGAGCTCAAAGCTTAAATTGAGAGATAAATTTTTTGAGAGGCATGCTTTTCCTGTCAAAGAAAACGACCAAGTAATTCCCAACACTTTCCATGCTAGATATATCATAGGCGGTTCCCAAACATAAAATAAAGTTTATTCCTTTTCCATCATTCTTTCACAATCCATGGCTAGCCGTATCCACGGGTGCCTTCCATACCAACACTTTTCAAGGAATTTATTATTTGACAACATAAAGTAAATTTCTTTTTCATTTCGGGACTGGACATCCCTATTACCATCGTATTCTTGTGTAATGGCAAGTGAATGAACACTCATATTAAGAATAACACAATAACATGGAAAATATTGGCCACCCACTGCCGCTTCATGAGCGGTGCGAACACACAAAAAGGAAATCCATTTTGAAAATTAGAGATGGCACATACAAATTTGCTTAGAACGGCATGGAAATACCGCATATAGGTAGGTATGGTGGACTCATATGGCAAAACTGGGTTTAAAGATTTTGGATGCGCAAGTAGTATTTCTGCTTAGTACAAGTGGAGGCTAGCAAATAGATTGAGAAGCAACCAACCAATAAATGAAAAATCACATAAGCGAGCATTAAGCATAACAAACATCGAATAATGCACCATAAGTAGGATGTAATTTCATTGCATAACTATTGACTTTCGTGCTTGCATAGGGAATCACAAACCTTAACACCAATATTCTTACTAAAGCATAATTACTCACCAACACGGCTCACCTATTACTATCATCATATCTCAAAACTATTACAAAGAATAAATTTATTTTGTCCAATGATCTTCATGAAAGTTTTTATTATATCCTCTTGAATATCTATCACTTTGGGACTAATTTCATATATTGCAATTGCTTTTTAATAGCTCAAATAAATTTAAGTGAAGAACATGAGCATAAATTTTTCTTCTCTCAAAATAATATAAGTAAAGCATGAGAGAATTTCTTCAAAAAATTTACTAACTCTCAAATGAATCTTAGTGAAGAATGAGAGCATTTCTTCAAAAATATTAAAGCACACCGTGCTCAAAAAGATATAAGTGAAGCACTAGAGCAATTCCATAGCTAATTTTTTAAGTGAAGCATAGAGAGCAATTCTAACAAATCATAGCATAATTTTGGCTCTCTCAAATAGGTGTGTCCAGCAAGAATACTTGTGACAAACTAAAAAGCAAAACAAGCAAAGACTCATATAATACAAGACGCTCCAAGCAAAACTCATGATATGTGACGAATAAAAATATAGCTCCAAGTAAAATACCGATGGTCGTTAGAAGAAAGAGGGGATGCCTTCCGGGGCATCCCCAAGCTTAGGCTCTTTTCACTCCTTATTCCTTCATCCATTGTGATCTCACTCAAAACTTAAAAACTTCAATCACACAAAACTTAACAAAACCTTCGTCAGATCCGTTAGTATAATAAAGCAAATCACTACTATAAGTACTATTGCAAACCCATTCATATTTTATTATTGCATTATACCTACTGTATTCCAACTTTACCATGGCTTATAGCCCCCCCCCCGCCCGATACCATCCATAGATTCATCAAAATAAGCACACAATGCAACAGAAATAGAATTTGTCAAAAACAGAACAATCTGTAGTAATCTGGACTTTGTCCATACTTCTGTAAATCCAAAAATTCTGAAAAATTAGGAAAACATAGGCAATTTGTATATAAATATTGTGTAAAAAATCAAAATTTTACCATGCTTCTGTGCTGTTTAACAATTCTTCTATTGGGAGCAAAAGTTTTTGGTTTTCAACAAGATCAAATCAACTATCACCAAACATGATCCCAAAGGCTTTACTTGGCACAAACACTAATTAAAACATAAAGAACACAATCATAACAGTAGTATAATTGTGCAAACACTCAAGAACATAAATAAAAATGCAAAAATAAAATTTATTCATTGGGTTGCCTCCCAACAAGCGATATCGTTTTATGCCTGTAGCTAGGCATAATGCCTAGATTCAAGTATTATCATTTTTAGTTTTTGATCCATAGGACGCCCTCATGATTGACTCATATGTTGGCTTAATTCTTGTTCTAGGGAAGTGTTCCAAAGCCTTTCTTAGTGGAAATTGAAATTTAATATTCCTTTCTTTCATATCAATCACGACATCTATAGTGTGTAAAAACGGTCTACCAAGGATAATAGGACAAGACAGATTGCAATCAATATCATGAACAATAAAATCAATGGGCACATAGTTCCTATTTGCAAGAATAAGAACATCATTAATTCTTCCCAAAGGCTTTTTAATAGTGAATCTGCTAAGTGCAAATTAAGAGAACATTCTTCAATATCGGCAAGACCAAGCATATCACATAAAGATTTCGGAATTGTGGAAACACTAGCACCCAAATCACATAAAGAAAAACACTCATAATTTTAATATTGACTTTAATGGTGGGTTCCCATTCATCATGTAATTTTATAGGAATTTAAATCTCTAATTCTAACATTTCTTCCAAAGCTTTGATCATGGCATCTACGATATGTTTAGTCAAAGCTTTATTTTGTTCATAGGCATGAGGTGAATTTATTATGATTGCAACAAAGAAATCATTTTAATCAAAGAGAAATTATCATAATTAAAGTCTTTGTAATCCAAAAGAGTGGGCACATCACTAGTTAAAGGTTTGACCTCTCCAAACCCACTTTTATCAATTTCTTCATCAAGATTTTCACCCTCCGAATCATCGGGACGCCCTCTAGCTAAAGTTGACTCTTCTTCAGTCCCTTTATCATCAATTTTAATTTTAATAAACAACGAATCAATAGAAGAAACACCAATCACTTTAAGGTCTTCATCATTTTTATCTTCCAAAGAAATTGGTTTAGCGGCCATTTGATTTACTAGGGTAGCTTGTGCATCGGACATTTTGCCTAGCAAATTCAGCATGAGCATACTTAGATTGGAGGTTACAAACTTCTCTACTAATATCATCAAGTTGTTTTCTTATAGCATATAACACAACAGAGTGTTCTTTAAGTTCCTCGGTAAAATACTTATTGTGCTCAAATTGCGTAGTCATATATTCCTTTGTACTTTTTCAATATCAATCAAAATATTGGGGTAAGGAATGTCATAGTACTTTCTTTGAGACATCGTGACTATGCAAACAAGATTGCAAGGAAAAAGATAGATCTGACTAAAAGAAAAGCGAACGAAAAAGAAGGCGAATAAAACATCAAATTTCTATGAAGTGGGGGAGATGAAAACGAGAGGAAAATGGCAAATAATGTAAATTGTGAGGCGATGAAATTTGTGATTAGGAACCTGGTATATGTTGAAGATCCTCCCTGGCAACGGCGCCAGAAATTCCTTTTGATGTCGCTTGAAGCTACGTCAGTATTCCCCCCAAAGAGGAAGGGATGATGCAGCACAGCCGCGGTAGGTATTTCCCTTGATGTGAAACCAAGGTTATCGAACCAGTAGGAGAACCAAGCAACACAACGTAAACATCACCTGCACACAAATAATAACTACTCGCAACCCGACATGTAAAAGGGGTTGTCAATCCCTTTCGGGTAGCGGCTCCCTAAGATGGGCAAACGGACGTGAGAGAGTTGTAAATAATGATAGATCGAACGCCAAATAAAATAAATTGCAGCAAGGTATTTTTTGTATTTTTGGATTTAATAGATCTGAAAATAAAAGTAAAGGAAAATAGATCGCGGAGGCAAATAATACGAGAAAGAGACCGGGGGGGGGGCGTAGGTTTCACTAGTGGCTTCTCTCGAGAAAAATAACAAATGGTGGGTAAAAAAATTACTGTTGGGCAATTGATAGAACTTCAAATAATCATGACGATATCCACACTACTGCAAGATGCTGCTAACACGACACTACGATCAGAGACCCTTTCACGAAACTGTGTGCGATGCATTAATCACAAACGGGGCTGTAAAAAAACTCGTCAAAAAAGGTGCAAAACGTTTGCAATGGAGGATGCATCAAACACGGTTCAGATTTTAGTTGCGTGTGCAATCCACGACATACGGTTCAGTCCAATGAACTGTTTCCAATGAGGTGGAACAAAAGAAACAGGCAGCCTGATGAAGGTGTGTGCGATATAGAGCATACGGTTCACTTGGATGAACCGTTTGTGATTAGGCAACACAAAAGAAATAGGCAGCCAGATGAAGGTGTGTGCGATATACAGCATACGGTTCACTCGGATGTATTGTTTGTGATTAGGCAACATAAAAGAAACAGTCAGCCAGATCAAGGTGTGTGTGATTGAGGTTATACGCTTCAGAAGGATTAACTATCTGCGATTAGGCAACAGAACCAAAACGAATAAGCTAGATCAAAGTGTGTGCAATTGATGGCATACACTTCACATGGATGAACTGTTTGCGATTAGCCACAACAAACTGAAATAGTTAGATAGATCAACATGTGTGCGCTAGACAGGCACACCCATTCTAATTAAAAGAAGCATGTGCGATGGTAATAACGAGCGCGCACGGTTGTTGGAACAAGCCCACGTTACGCCTTCCGGGAATAGTGCCGCACTTATAACCATCAGTAAATTTTGAGCATGCGTCCCGTCACAATTTTTTTAGAAGAACAGGGAGTCCGCGTCCTGTCACATTCCAAATTGCAAACCTGTTCACACCGATCAAAACCTAAATGGTTTCCCACTTAGGAGCGTATTACTACGTGGTTATAAATACTACTACTCCAAGATGACTACACATTCCTCCTCAACTCCTCATCCACAACAAGTCAAAAACAAACAAGTCATTCATCATCGTTCCCTTGCGTCCGCCATGGCCAGCGTGAGTTCTGGGTCGAGAGATTGCCACCAGGGAGGCGAGCCTGGAAGCGGGAGCACGAGAGATGTCCCGCCTCGCCGCAAAAGCAGCCAACATGTCCCGCCGTACGACCGTAGTAGCAGAGAGGTCCCGCTGCGCCGTCGAAGCAGCAGATTGGTCCGGCCGCACCATAGAAGCAGAAGAGATGTCCCTCTGCGCCACGAATGCGGCAGAGATGTCCTCCCGCGCCGCGGCGTCCTGGGAAAATGCCTCGCGGGCAGGCGAGGACTCTTAGAGGCGCATGCGTGCCCTCGTCCTTAGGCAGATGGATCATATCTCCATGTGGGCGAGGTTGCAGGATGACCTGCAAGCCTCATTTGAACAGTCTACCAATGTCATCCGGCAACTAAATGCGAGCAATGTGAAGCTCCGGGCCGAGCGCGACCTGCTGAGGGTGAAGATCGTCGGAAGTGCGGAGCAGTAGGAGTAGACAACTGCCTTGTTGAAGAGGACCAACGTCATCGTCGAGAAACTTATGGCCGAGAATGCCATGTTGTGCATCGAGTGTAGAAGGCTGGTGGAGGAATCCGTGGATGCTCTCAACCAGCATCTTGAGGATAAGAAAAAGCTCATCGCCGCCCGCCGCGGAGACTAGTTGTCTTCCTTCTTCGTTTGCCCTTGTGTATATCGGGCATTGCCCCATGTGGCTTTTTAATTATGTTTATAAATATGTAAGACAATTATTATCCAATGTCATCGCACTTATATTCATCATGCTTGCTGTAAGTCGCAGTTGATGCCTCATGACGATATCCAGGCAATGATCATTATATAGGCATCACGTCCAAGATTAGTAGACCGACTCCTTCCTGCATCTACTACTATTACTCCACACATCGACCGCCATCCAGCATGCATCTAGTGTATTAAGTTCATGGAGAAACGGAGTAATGCAATAAGAATGATGACATGATGTAGATAAGATCTATCTATGTAGAGATAGACCCCATCATTTTATCCTTAATTAGTAGCAACGATACATATGTGTCGTTTCCCTTTCAGTCACTGGGATCAAGCACCGTAAGATCGAACCCACTACAAAGCACCTCTTCTCAATGCAAGATAAATAGATCAAGTTGGCCAAACAAAACCCAAATATCAGAGAATAAATACGAGGCTATAAGAAATCATGCATAAAAGAGATCAAAGAAACTCAAATACTTTCATGGATATAAAAATATAGATCTAATCATAAACTCAAAGTTCATTGATCCCAACAAACACACCGCAAAAGAGTTACATCATATGGATCTCCAAGAGGCCATTGTATTGGGAATCAAGAGAGAGAGAGAGAGAGATGAAGCCATCTAGCTACTAACTACGGACACGAAGGTCTACAAAGAACTACTCACGCATCATCGGAGAGGCACCAATGGAGGTGGTGAACCCCATCCGAGATGGTGTCTAGATTGGATCTGGTGGTTCTCAACTCTGCGGCGGCTGGATCAGTATTTCGTCGATGCCTCTAGGGTTTCTGGAATATTGGGGTATTTATAGAGAAACAAGGCGGTCTGGGGGGCACCCGAGGTGGGCACAACCCACCAGGGCGCGCCTAGGCCTCCTGGCGCGCCTGGTGGGTTGTGCCCCTGATACGTCTTCAACGTATCTATAATTTTTGATTCTTCCATGCTATTTTATTATCAAAATTGGATGTTCTATAATTATTTTATAGTAATTTTATATCATTTTTTGGTACTAATCTATTGACTTAGTGCCAAGTGCCAGTTGCTATTTTCCATGTTTTTTACATCGCAGAAAATTAATATCAAATGGAGTCCAAATGCCACAAAACTTTACGGAGATTTTTTATGGACCAGAAGGAAGACATTGGGCCCTGGTCGCACCTCGGGGGAGTCTCGAGGAGGGGACAACCCACCAGGGCACGCCAGGAGGCCCTGGCGCGCCCTGGTGGGTTGTGCCCACCTCGGGTGCCCCCCGGACTGCCTCTTTGCTCTACAAATACCCCATTATTCCAGAAACCCTAGGGGAGTCGACGAAATATTCATCCAGCCGCCGCAGAGTCCAGAACCACCAGATCCAATCTAGACACCACCACGGAGGGGTTCACCACTTCCATTGGTGCCTCTTCGATAATGCGTGATTAGTTCTTTGTAGACCTTCGGGTCCGTAGTTAGTAGCTAGATGCCTTCATCTCTCTCTCTCTCTCTTGATTCTTAATACAATGGTCTCTTGGAGATCCATATGATGTAACTCTTTTGCGGCGTGTTTGTTGGGATCGATGAACTTTGAGTTTATGATCAAATCTATATTTTTATATCCATGAAAGTATTTGAGTTTCTTTGATCTCTTTTATGCATGATCTCTTATAGCCTCGTATTTCTTCTCCGATATTTGGGTTTTGTTTGGCCAAAATGATCTATTTATCTTGCAATGGGAAGAGGTGCCAGGTAGTGGGTTCGATCTTACGGTGCTTGACCCGAGTGATAGAAAGGGAACCGACACGTATGTATCGTTGCTACAAAGGATAAAAAGATGGGATCTATATCTACCTCCATAGATAAACGGATCTCGTCTACATCATGCCATCGCTCTTATTGCATTACTCCGTTTTTCCATGAACTTAATACACTAGATGCATGCTGGATAGCGGTCGATGTGTGGAGTAATAGTAGTAGATGTAGACAGGAGTCGGTCTACTAATCTTGGACGTGATACCTATGTAATGATCATTGCCTGGATATCGTCATAATTATTTGAGGTCCTATCAATTACCCAATAGTAATTTGTTCACCCAATGCTTTGCTATTTTCTCGAGAGAAGCCACTAGTGAAACCTACGGCCCCCAGGTCTCTTTCTCATATTATTTGCCTTCGCGGTCTATTTTTATTTTCTTTTATTTTCAGATCTATTAAACCAAAAAAAACAGAAATACTTTGCTGCAATTTATTTAATTTGGCATTTGATATATCAATATTTACAACTCTCTCCCGTCCACGTGCTATTTCTGGCACCGTTACCCGAAAGGGATTGACAACCCCTTTAACACGCCGGGTTGCGAGTGGTTGTTATTTGTGTGCAGTGGCTGTTTATGTTCTGTTGCTTGGTTCTCCTACTGGTTCGATAATCTTGGTTTCATATCTAAGGTAAATACCTACCACCGCTGTGCTGCATCATCCCTTCCTCTTTGGGGAAAAACCGACGTAGCTTCAAGCGACATCAAAAGGAATTTCTGGCGCCGTTGCCGGGGACGATCTTCATCATAACCAAGTTCCTAATGTCAAATCTCATCTCCTCGCAATTTACATTATTTGCCTTTTGCCTCTCATTTTCCTCTCCCCCACTTCACAAAAATTTGCTGTTTTATACGCCTCTCTTTTTCCGTTTGTCGTTCTCTCGCTTTCTAGTCTCGATGGCTAGCATCCCTACTCCTCCTTTGTCACCAGATTTTGAAGTCCTTTACTTTAAGAAAGGACAAGGAGATAACTTGAAAGATTCCTGGTATAGGCTTATGGAATCGTACCATATTTCCAACTTAAAGGGGGATGCTAAAGTTTTGCTTCAAATTTTTTACATAGGATTGGCTTTGCATCATAAACAACTTCTCAATTTTGCCGCTAAAGGAAACTTCATTGATCTTGATGCCAATGCTGCCTATGAAATCTTAGAGGGAACTTTGGGAATTCCACCTCAAAAGAAGGGGTTTCCTTTTACCCCCCGGGGAGCTCAAATGTTGGACATACTTGGTGATTTGCATAAGCATATGGTTGAAATACAAAAATATAATGAAGCCCTCAAAAACCTCAATGATAGTATCAATCGCATAAATGCCTTGATTACTCTTTGTAATAAGTGATTGGATATTTTGGATCTTAAGATAGTTTCTTTTCCGGATAAATTAGGGAAGCGTAAAGAGCCTCCCGGGTTTGAGAAAACCCTTAAAAATGCCAAAACTTCAGAAAACAAAACTTACATCCTTGCTTTATGCCTAGCTGTAACACCCCGGATGTAACTTTCCCAATTTGTACTCCAACCCTTGCCGTTTCCGGCGTTAAGTTAGTTTATTTTCTCGGGTTCGGGTTTTTGTCTCCGTGTGTTGTTATTGTTGTCATGCATCTCATATCATGTCATCATGTGCATTGCATTTGCATACGTGTTCATCTCATGCATTCGAGCATTTTCCCCGTTGTCCGTTTTGCATTCCGGCGCTTCGTTCTCCTCCGGTGGTCATTTCTAGCTTTCTTTCATGTGTGGGGATTAAACATTTCCGGATTGGACCGAGACTTGCCAAGCGGCCTTGGTTTACTACCGGTAGACCGCCTGTCAAGTTTCGTATCATTTGGACTTCGTTTGATACTCCAACGGTTAACCGAGGAACCGAAAAGGCCTCGTGTGTGTTGCAGCCCAACACCCCTCCAATTTGGCCCAAAAACCCACCTAACTCTGCTCCACCATCTAGAGCGTTCGATCACGATCGCGTGGCCGAAGACCGCACCTCATTTGGACTCTCCTAGCTCCCTCTATGCCTATATATACACCCCCTCCCGAAAATCCGGATCCCCCTCGTCTGAAACCCTAAAAATCCCCTCGCCGCCGCCGCCGGACAAAAGTCCCACCGACGGACGTGTCCGCCCCGCTCCCCCCGGCCTGTCTCCACCTGCCACGTGGCACCCGGCCACCGCCGCCGCCGTGGCCCACACGGGCCCAAGGCCGGCCCTCCCACGCCGCCTCCCGGGCCGCCGCTCCCGCGCCCGCCGCCGCCTTCTCCTCCCGAGCCGGCGACCTGGTCCGCCGCCTCCACCGCGGTCCTGCCCGACCGGACTTCGCCACCGTTCCTCGTCGTCGTCGACGGCTGCCACCATCGCCCTTGCCTCCGCCGCCCTGCGCGCCACCACCCGGCGCCGCGCCCGACCCTCACCGGCCGCCGCCTCCCCGCCTCTCCGACGACTCCGCCGCCCTCCGCCGTCCTCCTCGTCGCCTCCGCCCACCGCGGCCATCTCCGGTGAGCTTCGGATCCGCCGCCGCTACAGTAGATCGCGCCGGATGAACAGTAGACCCTAGATCCGTGCGGGGTAAATTTCTTCTAAGTCCTGAAATCTCCGATCCAAGTGCCCATGTTCATGGCCTCGTAACTTTGCATTCGTAGCTCCGATTCATGCATATAGCATATCAAAATGTTCACCTCGGAGAGTACATCATTTCATTCCATTTCATCATTTTCATTTGAGTTCATCTTGATGCCCGAAATGCTGTTAGTAGGAGGCTACTTGAGATATTTGTCAGATCTGCTGCTCCATTTAGCTTTTTGTCATTTTTGCCATGATTATTGTGTGCATGATATGCCCTGATGCTCTACATATGTTTTGTTAAGGGTTTTGTCATCTTTCTAGAGGTGCAACCCATGTATTTTTGTGATGTGTGTGGTGCCTAGTGCAAGCTTGCAAAGTGGTGCACTTGGTAATTCTGTTTTCAGGGACTTAGCATTTCCACTAAGTCCTTGAGCTGTTTATCTCATGTTGTCATATGTTCATGTTGTTTCCTAGTGATCCGTGCCTTTTTTGAGGATGATAAGTAAGGGTGTTTTATTGATCTTGTAGTGCTATATCCATCCATGTCTTTGTTTGCAATTATGGAGCACCCTAGCTTGAGTCAATCGAGCTCTACTTTTGCTACTTTGTGAATCTTGGCAGATTGTCAACTTGTTTGCAATTTTGCCGATGATGTTGTAGTTGATCCGTGCATGCTATACTATTGTTCTTGTCATGTCTAGCTTGAATTTTGTGTGTTCTTGATAGATGTATGCTTAGCTTATCATGACTTGTTCCGTAGTGAGTGCATCGAGCTCGTAAACATGCCTACTTGAGTTATGTTTCAGCATGTGCCAGTTTTCACTAAGTCTAAAAACTGATTATGCTTTTGCTATGTTCCCGTGCTTGTTAGTAGATTTTCTGATCCCTTTTGGCTCAAGATCACTAAGGGACTTTTGTTAAGCTATTTGAGTAGCTCCATGCCATGTTTTACTTTGCCATGTTTAGGTCCTGTAGCATGTTGTTTTGTTGCTCCGAAGAGTGCTACTTGGTCTGAAATTCCAGACAAGTATTAATTTCACTAAGTCTGAGATCTGTTTACCATATGCATTTTTTTCCATGCTTGTTTGAACCTGTTAATGGATGATTTGGCTGTAGCTCAGTGCTAGACTTTTGTTAAGCATCTTGTATGCATCCCTGCCATGTATTTTTTTGTCATGTTTGGGTGCTGTAGCATGTTCATCTCATTGCATTTAGATGGTTACTTGCTGTAAATCGCAGACCGGTGTCATATTTGAATCGCTTGCCATTTCCAAACCGTAACTCCGATTCCGGCGTTCTTTATATCATTTTCAAGCGATTTCATCTCATCTTTCCAGTGGCACACTTGGATTCCCATGTTGAGGCCAGGTTCATGCTTTCCTTGTCAAATCTTGCATATGCATCCCGCATCGCATCCCGCATAGCATATCATCATTGCATCATATTGTTTGATCCTTGCACGTGGTTGATTGTATCCTTGTTGCTTGTTTGTCTTGTTTGGGTAGAGCCGGGAGATGAGTTCGCTAATGAGGATCCCGTTGAGTTTGCTTTCGAGGATCCAGTCAACTCTGACAGCTTTGCAGGCAAGATGATCATACCCTCGAAATCACTACTATCTTTGCTATGCTAGTTTGCTCGCTCTTTTGCTATGCCAATGCTACGATGCCTACCATTTGCTTTTCAAGCCTCCCAAATTGCCATTCAAACCTCTAACCCACCATGTCCTAGCAAACTGTTGATTGGCTATGTTACCGCTTTGCTCAGCCCCTCTTATAGCGTTGCTAGTTGCAGGTGAAGTTTGGAGGCCGTTCCTTGTTGGAACATTTATTTACTTGTTGGGATATCATTATATTGCCATGTTATCTTAATGCATCTATATACTTGGTAAAGGGTGGAAGGCTCAGCCTCTCGCCTAGTGTTTTGTTCCACTCTTGCCGCCCTAGTTTCCGTCATATCGGTGTTATGTTCCCGGATTTTTGCGTTCCTTACGTGGTTGGGTTATAATGGGAACCCCTTGACAGTTCGCCTTGAATAAAACTCCTCCAGCAATGCCCAACCTTGGTTTTACCATTTGCCACCTAGCCTTTTCCCTTGGGTTACGTGGACTCAAGGGTCATCTTATTTTAACCCCCCCGGGCCAGTGCTCCTCTGAGTGTTGGTCCAACCTAGAGCACCGTGCGGGGCCGTCCCTTGGCAACTTGGGTTACGTTGGCTCCCGTACGCTTAGCTTATCCGGTGTGCCCTAAGAACGAGATATGTGCAGCTCCTATCGGGATTTGTCGGCACAGCGGGTGGTGTTGCTGGACTTGTTTTACCATTGTCGGAGTTGTCTTGAAGAACCGAGGTACCGAGTCTGATCGGAACGTCTCGGGAGGAGGTCTATTCCTTAGTTGACCGTGAGAGCTTGTCATGGGCTAAGTTGGGACTCCCCTGCAGGGATTTGAACTTTCGAAAGCCGTGCCCGCGGTTATGGGCAGATGGGAATTTGTTAATGTCCGGTTGTAGATAACTTGAACCGTAACTTAAATTAAAATGAATCAACCGAGTGTGTTACCGTGATGGCCTCTTCTCGGTGGAGTCCGGGAAGTGGACACGGTGTTGGAGTAATGTTTGCGCAGGTTGTCCTCTAGTTTCCCGCTCGCGCTTTGCCTCCTCTTCTCGCTCTCTTTTGCGAATAGGATAGCCACCATATATGCTAGTCGCTTGCTGCAGCTCCACATATATTTTTACCTTACCTTACCTATTAAGCTTAAATAGTCTTGATCACGAGGGTGTGAGATTGCTGAGTCCCTGTGGCTCATAGACCATTACACCTGATGTAGGTCCAGATGATTCCTCTCCAGGTGACGCGCTTGAGCTCAAGTGGGAGTTCGACGAGGACTCTCAGCGATACTATGTTTCTTTTCCTGATGATCAGTAATGGTGCCCCGTTGGGGGTGATCGGGACCGTGTCGCATGTTGGGTTATCTTTTATTTTGGCGCCGTAGTCGGGCCATGAGTGTTTGGATGATGTAATGTTATTTATATACCTTGATTGACGTGGCGAGTGTAAGCCAACTATGTTATCCGTTTTATTATCTATATTACATGGGATGTTTGTGATTATTGCCTGACTTGCGACATATGCCTTCAATGCGATTATGCCTCTAAGTCGTGCCCCGACACATGGGAGATATAGTCGCATCGAGGGTGTTACAAGTTGGTATCAGAGCCTTCC
Organism: Triticum urartu; assembly: GCF_003073215.2. NCBI lineage: Eukaryota > Viridiplantae > Streptophyta > Magnoliopsida > Poales > Poaceae > Triticum > Triticum urartu. Next base: position 123,525,037 of record NC_053025.1, on the reverse strand, counting down.
CCGACCTTAGGAGCCCCATTGCTTGATCATTTCTAGCGGCCGAGTTGTGTCTAGAAAAATGTTTTGAGTCTTTAGGAATTATATAACGGAGAGTTTAGGAATTCTTTTTTACTTCCTAGTCTCCTCATCGCTCTGGTAAGGCATCCTGACGTAGAGTTTTGACTCTTCTCTTCTCAAATTTCACTAAAATTTTTTTTAGGATCACGCGGGTATCTTGGAATCGTTCCGATGGTTTTATGATGAGAACATTGTCTTGGTGCCTCCTGTCAGGGGTTTAGTGGAAGTGTCCCGGGGAGTTGAGCTCTGAGGTGTTGTCATCATAATTTTATCGTTGTAGTTCTGGAATACCTGAGTTTAGTACGCCGACATCGAAAATCTCTTTTATGCAGTTCGTTGGTGAGATAACCTCGACGCCACCCAGTACTGGGGCGGGAGTTCGGGAGTATCGCCATAACTTGTATAACGGATGCTTTTCGAAGGTTGAGGTAGATGGTTTCCGAAGGTTTCTTGGTTATGTGTTGAAGGATGGATACAGCTGGATGTAGGATTTTCTAGTTTGGGTGAGATATTATGCTTCCCCTGTATCCCCAACACCTGATTGCATAACCGGAAAGGTTCGGGAGTTTCATAGGTGGGAATTCTTGTAGCTCTAGTTCTTCTTCCACGGATATTGGTTTGAGATTGGGATTTCTTACCGATTATTCGTTCTTGAGCCGTACCTTGTTGATTTATTTCTCTACCTTAATTCTACGTGGCTTCTCAATTTATGCATATGTGACCATTTCAAGAGGAATGCATTCGTTCATTTTGTTCGGATGTGAAGACTATATGTTGCAATTTTATTTTTGTTGGATTCAGCTTCAATACTTATCTGTCTATGTGCTAACGATGGTCAACCTCTTCAGGATGGCTCCCTCTAAGAGCACCAGTCAGAATCAGAATCAAGATCCGCCAGCACCTCCACCTTCTCCGGAGGCATGGCAAGCTGTGATGGCCGCAACCAATGCAAACACACAGTTGATCATGCAAATTCTTCAAGAGCGCAATCAAGGCAACCAAGGGAATCAAGGCAAGAATCAGAATCACTTTGCTACACTCAACCAGTTCCTTGCTAACGGGCCAAAGACTTTCAGCAATTGTGTTGAGGCAACCGATGCTGACGATTGGCTTGTGGATCTGTGCAAGCATTTCGAGTGCAGTAACGTCAGGCCTGAGGACTTCATCAAGTTCGCTTCCTTCCAACTCAAGATCAAGCTGCAGAATGGTTCCAGCAGTACAAGGATTCCAGAGGTGGACGTGTTATCACTTGGGATGAATTCCGTCAAGATTTCCGAGCTCATCACATTCCTCAGAGCATGGTTGAAAGCAAGCGTGAGGAATTCCGCAACCTGAAGCAAGGCTCTTTGTCTGTCTATGACTACAACAATTTGTTTCAAAAGTTCGCCCGCTTTGCCAAGCAGGACGTCCCTGATGAGAAGAGCATGATATACCAGTTCAGGGGTGGTCTCAGAGAAGAAATTTAGCTCGCTCTTGTTCTTTTTGAGCCCTTGAGGTACGATGAGTTCTACAACATGGCACTGAAGCAAGAGGCCACTCAGTTGAGGTGTGATGCTTCCAAGAAGCGAGTCAGAGATGTTACTTCTTCTTCCTCTACACAAGTGGCCAAGCAGCAGAAGTATTGGCTTCCTCCTCCTCCGTTCCGTCAGCCGTATCAGCAGAAGAGCGAAGGTGGCAGTGGTTCTTCCCACCCACCCAACCCTGGCTTTCAGAACAAGACTTCGTCTCAAGCTCCAAGATCGAGTGCTCCGTACCACCGTCCGCTTTCAGAGGTCACGTGCAACAAGTGCCAACAGAAGGGTCACTATGCCAACAAGTGTCTCAACCAGAGGCGTCTTCCTCCTCCTCCTCCTGTGAGATCGGCAAGTACAGCTATGGTCAAGCATAACCCCAAGCACGCTAAGGTCAACTTGCTGAATGCAGCTCAGGCAGAGGATTCATCAGATGTGATTATGGGTAACTTTCCAGTTAACTCTTTTCCCGCAAAAGTTCTTTTTGACACTGGTGCATCGCATTGTTTCATGTCAAGATCATTTGTTTCCAAGCATGACTTCGTTTCACAAATGTTGGGTAAACCTATGGGAGTGGTCTCTCCGGCTAAGTCTATGAGGGCTACTTCAATAGTCCCGGATATTTCTATCATGATGGGTGATTTCAAGTTTCTGGCTTCTCCAATGGTTCTTGGTAACTCGGATATTGATCTTATTCTCGGAATGGATTGGCTTTCTAAGCACAAGGCTCAGCTTGATTGTGCAGCTAGGCAGATTCAATTGACTCATTCGTCTGAGGATGTAATTGTCTTTGCCGCTAATGATGATACAATCCGTCTGTTTTCTCTCAATGAGAAGGGTGAACTCGATGCCATCTCGCAAATTCCAGTCGTTTGCGAATATCAAGACATCTTTCTAGAAGAGCTCCCAGGAATGCCTCCGCACCGGCCAGTTGAATTCGTCATTGATCTTGAGCCCGGCACGGAACCTGTGTGCAAGCGTCCTTACAAGCTCGGACCTGAAGAGTTGAAGGAGCTGAAGAAGCAACTCGATATTCAAGAGAAAATAGGTCTCATCCGGCCTAGTTCTTCTCCGTGGGGTTGTGGTGTTCTTTTTGTGAAGAAGAAGGATGGAACGGACCGACTTTGTGTTGATTACCGTCCATTGAACAAGAAGACCATCAAGAACAAATACCCACTTCCCAACATCAATGAGCTGTTCGAACAACTCAAAGGTGCTCAAGTATTCTCCAAGCTTGATCTTCGTATGGGTTATCATCAGATTCGAATCCGTGAGCAAGATATTCCCAAGACGGCTTTCAGGACAAGCTTTGGTTCATATGAATACACTGTCATGTCTTTTGGCCTCATAAACGCTCCTCCGACGCTCTCTCGCATGATGAACTTCATCTTCAACGCCTACACCAATGACTTTGTTTTGGTCTATCTCGACGACATTCTGGTTTTCTCGAAGAACAAGGAAGATCATGCCAAGCACTTGCATTTGGTACTCGATAAGCTCAGAGAACATCAGTTCTACGCCAAGTTCTCCAAGTGCGAATTTTGGCTCGATGAGGTTCTTTATCTTGGTCATATCATCTCTGCCAAGGGCATTGCCGTGAATCCTGAGAAGGTGTCTGCAATTGTGAATTGGGAACCTCCTCAAAATGTGAAGCAACTCCGTAGCTTCCTCGGTCTCGCAAGCTACTGCCGAAGATTCGTTGAAAACTTTTCTAAGATCGCGAAGCCTCTCTCAAATCTCCTCCAGAAGCACGTCAAGTACGTTTGGTCTCCGGAGTGTGACATTGCTTTCAACACTTTGAAAGAGAAATTGATCACTGCTCCAGTTCTGACTCCGCCTGATGAATCCAAACCGTACGAGGTCTTTTGTGATGCCTCTCTCCAAGGTCTTGGCGCAGTATTGATGCAAGAGGAGAAAGTTGTTGCTTATACATCTCGCCAATTGAAGCCTAATGAGAAGAACTACCCCACTCATGATCTCGAGTTGGCGGCAGTTGTGCATGCTCTTTTGACTTGGAGACATCTTCTATTGGGAAGAAAAGTGGACATTTTCACTGATCACAAGAGTCTCAAGTACATCTTCACCCAGCCTAATCTCAACCTCAGGCAAACTCGATGGTCGAAATGATTCAAGAGTATAATCCGAGTATCGAGTATACTCCAGGCAAGGCCAATGTGATTGCTGACGCATTGAGCAGAAAGGCTTATTGCAATAGCCTGATTCTCAAGCCTTCTCAACCCGAGCTTTGTGAAGCTTTCCGCAAACTTAATCTGCAAGTTGTTCCTCAAGGATTCCTCGCCAACCTTCAAGTCTCTCCTACCTTGGAAGATCAGATTCGCCAAGCCCAGCTCCTTGATGCTATGGTGAAAAAGGTGAAGATTGGGATTGCCAAGAGTCAACCCAAGTACAGGTACTACCGCCTTGATGACAAGGATACTCTCTTCTTCGAGGATCGTATTGTTGTGCCCAAAGGTGAACTTCGTAAAGTGATCATGAACGAGGCTCACAATTCTCTCCTCTCGATCCACCCTGGAAGCACGAAGATGTATCAGGACCTCAAGCAAGCTTATTGGTGGACTCGAATGAAGCGCGAGATTGCTCAATTCGTGAATGAATGTGATGTCTGCAGAAGAGTAAAGGCAGAACACCAAAGGCCAGCTGGTCTCCTCCAACCTCTTGCCATTCCAGAATGGAAGTTTGACCACATTGAAATGGACTTCGTGACTGGGTTTCCAAAGTCCAAGTGTGGCAATGATGCTATATTCATTGTCATCGACAAACTCACCAAAGTGGCTCACTTTCTGCCTATCAAAGAGTCGATCATTGCAGCTCAATTGGCGGAACTCTATACCTCTCGAATTGTCTCACTGCACGGTATTCCTCAAGTGATCTCTTCAGACCGTGGCAGCACCTTTACCTCCAAGTTTTGGGATTCTTTTCAGAAGGGCATGGGCACCAACATCCGCTTCAGCACAGCTTTCCATCCTCAAACTAGCGGTCAAGTCGAGCGTGTCAACCAGATTCTTGAAGATATGCTCAGGGCTTGTGTGATCTCCTTCAGCATGAAGTGGGAGGATTGTCTTCCTTATGCTGAATTCTCCTACAACAACAGTTTTCAAGCAAGTTCGGGCAAGGCCCCTTTTGAAATTCTGTATGGCAGGAAGTGCCGTACCCCTCTCAACTGGTCTGAAACCGGTGAACGTCAGCTTTTGGGTAATGACTTAATCACAGAGGCAGAAGAAATGTGCAAAGTCATTCGTGATAACCTCAAAGCAGCCCAATCCCGCCAGAAGAGCTATTATGATAGCAAGCACCGTGATTTGGCTTTCGAGATCGGAGATCATGTTTACCTCTGCGTCTCTCCTATGAAAGGTACTCGCCGCTTCGGTATCAAAGGGAAGCTTGCCCCTAGATACGTGGGACCTTTCAAGATTGTCAGCAAGAGAGGCGACCTCGCCTATCAACTTGAGCTTCCTTCAAACTTTGCAAATGTTCATGATGTGTTCCATGTCTCTCAGCTCCGAAAGTGCTTCAAGACTCCTGACCGCACAGTCAACTTCGAGGACATTGAGCTCCAAGAAGATCTCTCCTATCGTGAGCACCCAGTTGCTATTCTTGAAGAGACTGAACGCAAGACTCGCAACAAGTCAATCAAATTTCTCAAAGTCAAGTGGTCACACCATTCCGACCGTGAAGCTACATGGGAACGCGAGGATCACCTCCGTTCTGAGTACCCGACGTTCTTTTAGTCCTAGATCTCGGGACGAGATCCTTTCGTAGTGGTGGAGTGTTGTAACACCCCAGATGTAACTTCCCCAATTTGTACTCCAACTCTTGCCGTTTCCGGCGTTAAGTTATTTTATTTTCTCGGATTCGGGTTTTTGTCTCCGTGTGTTGTTATCATTGTCATGCATCTCATATCATGTCATCATGTGCATTGCATTTGCATACGTGTTCATCTCATGCATTCGAGCATTTTCCCCGTTGTCCGTTTTGCATTCCGGCGCTTCGTTCTCCTCCGGTGGTCATTTCTAGCTTTCTTTCGTGTGTGGGGATCAAACATTTACGGATTGGACTGAGACTTGCCAAGCGGCCTTGGTTTACTACCGGTAGACCGCTTGTCAAGTTTCGTATCATTTGGACTTCGTTTGATACTCCAACGGTTAACCGAGGAACCGAAAAGGCCTCATGTGTGTTGCAGCCCAACACCCCTCCAATTTGGCCCAAAAACCCACCTAACTCTGCTCCATCATCTAGAGCGTTCGATCACGATCGCGTGGCCGAAGACCGCACCTCATTTGGACTCTCCTAGCTCCCTCTATGCCTATATATACACCCCCTCCCGAAAATCCGGATCCCCCTCATCTGAAACCCTAAAAATCCCCTCGCCGCCGCCGCCAGACAAAAGTCCCACCGACGGACGTGTCCGCCCCGCTCCCCCCGGCCTGTCTCCACCCGCCACGTGGCACCCGGCCACCGCCGCCGCCGCGGCCCACACGGGCCCAAGGCCGGCCCTCCCGCGCCGCCTCCCGGGCCGCCGCTCCCGCGCCCGCCGCCGCCTTCTCCTCCTGAGCCGGCGACCCGGTCCGCCGCTTCCGCCACGGTCCCGCCCGACCGGACCTCGCCGCCGTTCCTCGTCGGCGTCGACGGCCGCCACCGTCGCCCTTGCCTCCGCCGCCCTGCGCGCCACCACCCGGCGCCGCGCCCGACCCTCACCGGCCGCCGCCTCCCCGCCTCTCCGGCGACTCCGCCGCCCTCCGCCGTCCTCCTCGTCGCCTCCGCCCACCGCAGCCATCTCCGGCGAGCTTCGGATCCGCCGCCGCTACAGTAGATCGCGCCGGATGAACAGTAAACCCTAGATCCGTGCGGGGTAAATTTCTTGTAAGTCCTAAAATCTCCGATCCAAGTGCCCATGTTCATGGCCTCGTAACTTTGCATCCGTAGCTCCGATTCATGCATATAGCATATCAAAATGTTCATCTCAGAGAGTACATCATTTCATTCCATTTCATCATTTTCATTTGAGTTCATCTTGATGCCCGAAATGCTGTTAGTAGGAGGCTACTTGAGATATTTGTCAGATCTGCTGCTCCATTTAGCTTTTTGTCATTTTTACCATGATTATTGTGTGCATGATATGCCCTGATGCTCTACATATGTTTTGTTAAGGGTTTTGTCATCTTTCCAGAGGTGCAACCCATGTATTTTTGTGATGTGTGTGGTGCCTAGTGCAAGCTTGCAAAGTGGTGCACTTGGTAATTCTGTTTTCAGGGACTTAGCATTTCCACTAAGTCCTTGAGCTGTTTATCTCATGTTGTCATATGTTCATGTTGTTTCCTAGTGATCCGTGCCTCTTTTGAAGATGATCAGTAAGGGTGTTTTATTGATATTGTAGTGCTCTATCCATCCATGTCTTTGTTTGCAATTATGGAGCACCCTAGCTTGAGTCAATCGAGCTCTACTTTTGCTACTTTGTGAATCTTGGCAGATTGTCAACTTGTTTGCAATTTTGCCGATGATGTTGTAGTTGATCCATGCATGCTATACTATTGTTCTTGTCATGTCTAGCTTGAATTTTGTGTGTTCTTGATAGATGTATGCTTAGCTTATCATGACTTGTTCCGTAGTGAGTGCATCGATCTCGTAAACATGCCTACTTGAGTTATATTTCAGCATGTGCCAGTTTTTACTAAGTCTAAAAACTGATTATGCGTTTGCTATGTTCCTGTGTTTGTTAGTAGATTTTCTGATCCCTTTTGGCTCAAGGTCACTAAGGGACTTTGTTAAGCTATTTGAGTAGCTCCATGCCACATTTTACTTTGCCATGTTCAGGTCCTGTAGCATATTGTTTTGTTGCTCCGAAGAGTGCTACTTGGTCTGAAATTCCAGACAAGTGTTAATTTCACTAAGTCTGAGATCTGTTTACCATATGCATTTTTTTCCATGCTTGTTTGAACCTGTTAATGGATGATTTGGCCGTAGCTCAATGCTAGACTTTTGTTAAGCATCTTGTATGCATCCCTGCCATGTATTTTGTTGTCATGTTTGGGTGCTGTAGCATGTTCATCTCATTGCATTTAGATGGTTACTTGCTGTAAATCGCAGACCGGTGTCATATTTGAATCGCTTGCCATTTCCAAACCGTAACTCCGATTCCGGCGTTCTTTATATCATTTTCAAGCGATTTCATCTCATCTTTCCAGTGGCACACTTGGATTCCCATGTTGAGGCCAGGTTCATGCTTTCCTTGTCAAATCTTGCATATGCATCCCGCATCGCATCCCGCATAGCATATCATCATTGCATCATATTGTTTGATCCTTGCACGTGGTTGATTGTATCCTTGTTGCTTGTTTGTCTTGTTTGGGTAGAGCCGGGAGACGAGTTCGCTAATGAGGAGCCTGTTGAGTTTGCTTTCGAGGATCCAGTCAACTCTGACAGCTTTGCAGGCGAGATGATCATACCCTCGAAATCACTACTATCTTTGCTATGCTAGTTTGCTCGCTCTTTTGCTATGCCAATGCTACGATGCCTACCATTTGCTTTCAAGCCTCCCAAATTGCCATGTCAAACCTCTAACCCACCATGTCCTAGCAAACCGTTGATTGGCTATGTTACCGCTTTGCTCAGCCCCTCTTATAGCGTTGCTAGTTGCAGGTGAAGTTTGGAGGCCGTTCCTTGTTGGAACATTTATTTACTTGTTGGGATATCATTATATTGCCATGTTATCTTAATGCATCTATATACTTGGTAAAGGGTGGAAGGCTCGGCCTCTCGCCTAGTGTTTTGTTCCACTCTTGCCGCCCTAGTTTCCGTCATATCGGTGTTATGTTCTCGGATTTTTGCGTTCCTTACGCGGTTGGGTTATAATGGGAACCCCTTGACAGTCCGCCTTGAGTAAAACTCCTCCAGCAATGCCCAACCTTGGTTTTACCATTTGCCACCTAGCCTTTTCCCTTGGGTTACGCGGACTCAAGGGTCATCTTATTTTAACCCTCCCGGGCCAGTGCTCCTCTGAGTGTTGGTCCAACCTAGAGCACCGTGCGGGGCCGTCCCTTGGCAACTTGGGTTACGTTGGCTCCCATACGCTTAGCTTATCCGGTGTGCCCTGAGAACGAGATATGTGCAGCTCCTATCGGGATTTGTCGGCACAGCGGGTGGTGTTGCTGGACTTGTTTTACCATTGTCGGAGTTGTCTTGAAGAACCGAGGTACCGAGTCTGATCGGAACGTCTCGGGAGGAGGTCTATTCCTTAGTTGACCGTGAGAGCTTGTCATGGGCTAAGTTGGGACTCCCCTGCAGGGATTTGAACTTTCGAAAGCCGTGCCCGCGGATATGGGCAGATGGGAATTTGTTAATGTCCGGTTGTAGATAACTTGAACCTTAACTTAAATTAAAATGAATCAACCGAGTGTGTTACCGTGATGGCCTCTTCTCGGCAGAGTCCGGGAAGTGGACACGGTGTTGGAGTAATGTTTGCGCAGGTTGTCCTCTAGTTTCCCGCTCGCGCTTTGCCTCCTCTTCTCGCTCTCTTTTGCGAATAGGATAGCCACCATATATGCTAGTCGCTTGCTGCAGCTCCACATATATTTTTACCTTACCTTACCTATTAAGCTTAAATAGTCTTGATCGCGAGGGTGTGATATTGCTGAGTCCCTGTGGCTCACAGATTACCATTACACCAGATGTAGGTCCAGATGATTCCGCTCCAGGTGACGCGCTTGAGCTCAAGTGGGAGTTCGACGAGGACTCTCAGCGATACTATGTTTCTTTTCCTGATGATCAGTAGTGGTGCCCCGTTGGGGGTGATCGTGACCGTGTCGCATGTTGGGTTATCTTTTATTTTGGTGCCGTAGTCGGGCCATGAGTGTTTGGATGATGTAATGTTATTTATATACCTTGATTGACGTGGCGAGTGTAAGCCAACTATGTTATCCCTTTTATTATCTATATTACATGGGATGTTTGTGATGATTTCCTGACTTGCAACATTTGCCTTCAATGCGATTATGCCTCTAAGTCGTGCCTCGACACGTGGGAGATATAGTCGCATCGAGGGTGTTACACTAGCTAAGGGCGTAAAACTATAGCGCTTGTTGGGAGGCAACCTAATGAATAAAATTTATTTTTGCTTTTTGCTTCCTGTTTTGAGTGCTAGCACAATCATGCTACTTTTATGATTTTGTTTTTTATGTTTTAATTAGTGTTTGGGACAAGTAAAGCCTTTAGGATCTTCTTGGGTGATAGTTGTTTGATCTTGCTGAAAAATAGAAACTTTTACGCTCATGAAATTAATTTTCTATTTTTACCAGAGAGAGATAAAATACCCACTCCACTTGAAGCAGACCAATATACAAATTTCTCAGGTCATCCTATTTTTTCAGAGTTTTTTGAGTTACAAAGGTATTCGAAATAGTCTGATTGCTACAGACTGTTCTGTTTTGTCAGATTCTATTTTATTTGTGTTGTGTGCTTATTTTGATGGCTCTATGGTTTTCTTTGATGAGTTTTTTCCATAGAAAAGTTGGAATACAATAGATATAATACAAAAACAAAATATGAATTGGTTTGATACATCACTTATAGTAGTGATTTATTATTCTTATACTAACGGATCTCACGAAGGCTTTGTTGAGTTTTGTGTGATTGAATTTTTCAAGTTTTGGGTTATCTTACGATAGACGAAGGAAGGATGTAAGAGCCTAAGCTTGGGGATGCCCCGACATCCCAAGCTATTATCCAAGAATGAGCAACCAAATAAGCTTGGGGATGCCCCCGAGTGGCATCCCCGCTTTCTTCCAACAACTCTCGGTATTTTACTTGAATCTATATTTTTATTCGTCACATGATATGTGTTTTGTTTGGAGCGTCTTGTATGATATGTGTCTTTGATTGTTTTATTTTGTGTTTTAAGTCATCAATCCTTGCTGGACACACCTATTTGAGAGAGCCAAAATTATGTCATGACTTGTTAGAATTGCTCTCTATGCTTCACTTAAATCTTTTATGAGCAACAGACTTGCTCTAGTGCTTCACTTATATCTTTTTGAGCACAGTGTGCTTTGTTATTTTTGAAGAAATGCTCTCCTGATTCACTTAGATTTACTTGATAGTTAGTAGAATTTTGAAGAAATTCTCTCTGGCTTCACTGAAATTATTTTGAGAGAAAGAAAATTTGTTATGCTCATGATCTTCACTTATATTTGTTTGAGCTTATGAAAAGCAACACATGAAAATTAGTCCCAAAGTGATAGATATCCAAGAAGGATAAACAAAAGAGAAAAAAATGTCATGAAGATCATTGGACAAAATAAACTTGATTCTTAGTAATAGTTTTGAGCTATGATGATGTGATATGTGCGTCATCTTGATGAGTAATTATGCTTTAGTAGGAATATTGGTGTTAAGGTTTGTGATTCCCTATGCATGCACGAAAGTCAAAAATCATGCAATGAAATTATATCCTACTCATGGTGCATTATTCAGTGTTAATTATGCTTAATGCTTGCTTGTGAGATTATGCTTTTCTTGGTTGGTCGCTTCCCAATATTTTTCTAGCCTTCATTCTGCACTAAGTATGATCACTACTTGTGCATCCAAAATCCTTTAAACCAGTTTTGCCACATGAGTCCATTATATCTACCTATATGCGGTATTCTTTTGCCGTTCTAAGCAAATTTGCATGTGCCATCTCTAATTTTCAAAATAAACTTCTCTTTTGTGTGTTTGTTTCGCTTGCGGAGCGGTGAGGGGTGGCTAATATTTTCCATGCTAGATGTGTTATTCTCAAGATGAGTGTTTATTCACTTGTCCTTGCACAAGAGTAAGGCAAAGGTATTAGGGATGCCCAGTCCCGAAATGCAAAAACAAATGAATTTACTTTCTGTTGTCAAATAATAAATTCCTTGGAAAGTGTTGGTATGGAGGGCACCCGTGGATACGATTAGCCATGGAAAGTGAAAGTTATGGTGGAAAAAGAAATAAACTTTATTTTCTTTTTGGGAACCGCCTATGATATATCTATGCATGGAAAGTATTGGGAACTCTTAGTCATTTTCGTTGGTGGGATGGATACACCTCTCAAAATGTTTTTATCTCTAATTTTTCACTTTGAGCTCTGGCACCTTTAGAAATCCCTACTTCCCTCTGCAAAGGGTCTTTCTTTTACTTCATGCAATTTTTATTTTGAGTCAACATCTTCTCTTATAAAAGCACCAACTAGGAGGCAATATGATCATGCTTAAGTATTGGGTGTAGCTAATATTCGAGTGGGTTTCATGAATGGGTCAATGTTTGAGCATGATGGGCTAGGGATAACTTATTTTAGCATTGATATTTTGAAAGACATGGTTGCTTGTTGATATGCTTGAGTATCTAAATTATTATATCAAAACTAGACTATTGCTTTGAATCACATAAAAGTCCAAATGTCCATGCTATAAACAAAACAATATGATATGGCATGATGAACAACACTCCAGATCAAAAATTCTATTTTTATCACTTACCTACTCGAGGACGAGTAGGAGTTAGGCTTGGGGATGCTGATCCGTCTCCAACGTATCTATAATTTTTGATTGTTCCATGCTGTTTTATTATCAATCTTGGATGTTTTATAATCATTTTTGGTACTAATATATTGACATAGTGCCATGTGCCAGTTGCTGTTTTTTCCATGTTTTTTACATCGGAAAAAATCAATATCAAACGGAGTCCGAATGCCACGAAACTTTACACAGATTTTTGATGGACCAGTAGGAAGACATTGGGCCCTGGTTGCACCTGGGGGGAGTCCCGAGGAGGGCACAACCCACCAGGGCGTGCCAGGAGGCCCATGCGCGCCCTGGTGGTTGTTCCCACCTCGGGTGCCCCCCGGACCGCCTCTTTGCTCTATAAATACACCAATATTTCATAAACCCTAGGGGAGTCAACGAAATATTCATCCAGCCGCCGCAGAGTCCCGAACCACCAGATGCAATCTAGACACCATCACGGAGGGGTTGGCCACTTCCATTGGTGCCTCTCCGATGATGCGTGAGTAGTTCTTTGTAGACCTTCGAGTCCGTAGTTAGTAGCTAGATGGGTTCATCTCTCTCTCTTGATTCTCAATACAATGGTCTCTTGGAGATCCATATGATGTAACTCTTTTGCGGTGTGTTTGTTGGGATCAATGAACTTTGAGTTTATCATTAGATCTATCTTTTCTTATCCATGAAAGTATTTGAGTTTCTTTGATCTCTTTTATGCATGATATATTATAGCCTCGTATTTATTCTCCGATATTTGGGTTTTTTTGGCCAACTAGATCTATTTACCTTGCAATGGGAAGAGCTGCCCGGTAGTGGGTTCGATCTTACGGTGCTTGATCCCAGTGACAGAAAGGGAACCAACACGTATGTATCGTTGCTACTAAGGATAAAAAGATGGGATCTATATCTACCGCCATACATAAACGGATCTCGTCTACATCATGTCATCGTTCTCATTGCATTACTCCATTTTTCCATGAACTTAATACACTAGATGCATGCTGGATAGCGGTCGATGTGTGGAGTAATAGTAGTAGATGCTGGCAGGAGTCGGTCTACTAATCTTGGACGTGTTGCCTATGTAATGATCATTGCCTGGATATCATCTTAATTATTTGAGGTTCTATCAATTGCCCAACAGTAATTTGTTCACCCACCACTTTCCTATTTTTCTCAAGAGAAGCCACTACTGAAACCTACGGCCCCCGGGTCTCTTTGTCATATTATTTGCCTTCGCGATCTATTTTTATTTTCTTTTATTTTCGGATCTATTAAACCCAAAGATACCTTGCTGCAATTTATTTTATTTGGTGTTTGATCTATCAATATTTACAACTCTCTCCCGTCCACGTGCCATTTCTGGCGTCGTTAACCGAAAGGGATTGACAACCCCTTTAACACGCCGGGTTGCGAGTGGTTGTTATTTGTGTGCAGGGGCTGTTTACGTTCTGTTGCTTGGTTCTCCTACTGGTTCCATAACCTTGGTTTCACATCTGAGGTAGATACCTACCACTGCTGTCCTGCATCATCCCTTCCTCTTTGGGTAAAAACCGACGTAGCTTCAAGCGACATCAAAAGGAATTTCTGGCGCCGTTGCCGGGGACGATCTTCATCATAACCCGGTTCCTAATGTGAAATCTCATCTCCTCGCAATTTACATTATTTTCCACTTGCCTCTCGTTTTCCTCTCCCCCACTTCACAAAAATTTTCATTTTATTTGCCTCCCTTTTTCCGTTTGCCGTTCTCTCGCTTTCTAGTCTCGATGGCTAGCGTCCCTACTCCTCGTTTGTCACCAGATTTTGAAGTCCCTTTACTTCAAGCAAGGACAAGGAGAAAACTTGAAAGATGCCTGGTATAAGCTTATGGAATCGTATCGTATTTCCAACTTAAAGGGGGATGCTAAAGTTTTGCTTCAAAATTTTTACATAGGATTAGCTTTGCATCATAGACAACTTCTCGATTTTGCCGCTAAAGGAAACTTCATTGATCTTGATGCCAATGCTACCTATGAAATCTTAGAGGGAATTTTGGGAATTCCACCTCAAAAGAAGGGGTTTACTTTTACCCCCAAGGGAGATCAAATGTTGGACAAACTTGGTGATTTGCATAAGCATATGGTTGAAATACAAAAATATAATGAAACCCTCAAACACCTCAATGGTAGTATCAATCGCATGAATGTCTTGATTACTCTTTGTAATAAGCGATTTGATATTTTGGATCTTAAGATGGTTTCTTTTCCGGACAATTTAGGGAAGCGTAAAGAGCCTCCCGGGTTTGAGAAAACCCTTACGAAAATTGCCAAAACTTCGGAAAACAAAACTTAGATCCTTGCTTTATACCTAGCTATGGGCGTAAAACTATAGCGCTTGTTGGGAGGCAACCCAATGAATACAAGTTATTTTTGCTTTTTGCTTCCTGTTTTTGAGTGTTAGCACAATTATGCTACTATTATGATTGTGTTTTTATGTTTTAATTAGTGTTTGTGCCAAGTAAAGCCTTTAGGATCTTCTTGGGTGATAGTTGTTTGATCTTACTGAAAAACAGAAACTTTTACGCTCATGAAATTAATTTTCGGTTTTTACCAGAGAGCGATAAAATACCCATTCCACTTGAAGTAGATCAATATACAAATTTCTCAGGTTGTCCTAATTTTTCAGACTTTTTTGTGTTACAAAGGTATTCGAAATAGTCTGATTGCTACAGACTGTTCTGTTTTGACAGATTCTGTTTTGTTTGTGTTGTGTGCTTATTTTGATGGCTCTATGATTTTTTGATGAGTTTTTGCGATAGAAAAGTTGGAATACTGTAGATATAATACAAAAACAAAATATTAATTGGTTTGATACATCACTTATAGTAGTGATTTATTATTCTTATACTAACGGATCTCATGATGGCTTTGTTGAGTTTTGTGTGATTGAAGTTTTCAAGTTTTGGGTTATCTTACGATAGATGAAGGAAGGATGTAAGAGCCTAAGCTTGGGGATGCCCCGGCATCCCAAGCTATTATCCAAGAATGAGCAACCAACTAAGCTTGGGGATGCCCCCGAGTGGCATCCCCGCTTTCTTCCAACAACTATCGGTATTTTACTTGAAGCTATATTTTTATTCGTCACATGATATGTGTTTTGCTTGGAGCGTCTTGTATGATATGTGTCTTTGATTGTTTTATTTTGTGTTTTAAGTCATCAATCCTTGCTGGAGACACCTATTTGAGAGAGCCAAAATTATGTCATGACTTGTTAGAATTGCTCTCTATGCTTCACTTAAATCTTTTATGAGCAACGGACTTGCTCTAGTGCTTCACTTATATCTTTTTGAGCACGGTGTACTTTGTTATTTTTGAAGAAATGCTCTGTTGATTCACTTAGATTTATTTGTTTGTTAGTAGAATTTTGAATAAATTCTCTCTTGCTTCACTTAAATTATTTTGAGAGAAAGAAAATTTGTTATGCTTATGATCTTCACTTATATTTGTTTGAGCTTATGAAAAGCAACACATGAAAATTAGTCCCAAAGTGATAGATATCCAAGAAGGATAAAGAAAAGGGAAAAATGTCGTGAAGATCATTGGACAAAATAAACTTGATTCTTAGTAATAGTCTTGAGATATGATGATGTGATATGTGAGTCATCTTGATGAGTAATTATGCTTTAGTAGGAATTTTGGTGTTAAGGTTTGGGATTCCCTATGCATGCACGAAAGTCAATAATCATGCAATGAAATTATATCCTACTCATGGTGCATTATTCGGTGTTAATTATGCTTAATGCTTGCTTGTGAGATTATTCTTTTCTTGGTTGGTCGCTTCCCAATCTTTTGCTAGCCTTCATTCTGCACTAAGTATGATCACTACTTGTGCATCCAAAATCCTTTGAACCAGTTGAGGGAGTCCTGGATTAGGGGTTCTCTGGACAGCCGGACTATATCTTTCGGCCGGACTGTTAGACTATGAAGATACAAGATTGAAGACTTCGTCTCATGTCCGGACGGGACTCTACTTGGCGTGTAAGGCAAGCTAGGCAATACGGATATGTATATCTCCTCCTTTGTAACCGACCTTGTGTAACCCTAGCCCTTTCCGGTGTCTATATAAACCGGAGGGTTTTAGTCCGTAGGACAACAAACAATC
This sequence comes from Triticum urartu, assembly GCF_003073215.2. NCBI lineage: Eukaryota > Viridiplantae > Streptophyta > Magnoliopsida > Poales > Poaceae > Triticum > Triticum urartu. Next base: position 123,508,803 of record NC_053025.1, on the reverse strand, counting down.
ATACCATAGGCTAGCTTCTAGGGTTTAGCCTCTCTGATCTCGTGGTAGATCTACTCTTGTACTACCCATATCATCAATATTAATCAAGCAGGACGTAGGGTTTTACCTCCATCAAGAGGGCCCGAACCTGGGTAAAACATCGTGTTCCCTGCCTCCTATTACCATCCGCCTTAGACGCACAGTTCGGGACCCCCTACCCGAGATCCGCTGGTTTTGACACCGACATTGGTGCTTTCATTGAGAGTTCCTCTGTGTCGTCGCCGTTAGGCTTGATGGCTCCTACTATCATCGATAGCGATGCAGTCCAGGGTGAGACTTTCCTCCCCGGACAGATCTTTGTGTTCGGCGGCTTTGCACTGCGGGCCAATTCGGTTGGCCATCTCGAGCAGATTGAAAGCTACGCCCCTGGCCACCAGGTCAGGTTTGGAAGCTTAAACTACACGGCCGATGTCCGCGGAGACTTGATCTTCGACGAATTCGAGCCTCTGCCTTGTGTGTCACGCGATCATGATGAGTACGATTTAGCTCTACCATCAGACAGTGTTCAGGAGATCGCACCGGCGGCCGCTCCGACCCTCAATTCGGAGCCAGTTGCGCCGTCCATGGACGGGTGGATGGACCCCGCCACGGAGGCCTTACCCTCAGCGGCGATCGAGCCGAACATCGACCTTACCTTGCACGAGAGCCGTATTGTTAAACTGCCGGATCTTTCTCCGGCCACGGACTCCGAACTGCCTGCGCCTGTTCCTATCGAATACGATTGGGCGTCGATCATGGAGTTTACCTCCGTGGATATTTTTCAGCACTCGCCCCTTGGCGACATACTGAACACATTAAGGTCCCTCTCCTTGTCAGGAGGATCCTGGCCGGACTATGTCCGGCAGGATTGGGATGCGGATGACGAAGAAATTCGCCGCCCACCCACCTCCCACTTAGTAGCCACTGTCAATGACTTAACTGACATGCTCGACCTCGACTCTGAAGACATCAACAGTATGGGCGACGATGCAGGAGACGAACAAGAACCACTGCCCACAGGGCACTGGACGCCCACTTCATCACATGACATATACATGGTGAACACACCAAAAGAAAACGACGAGGAGGAACGGAAGGACGCAACGAAGGGTTGTCCCCTCGAGAAGCCGTCAAAGCGGCGGCGTAAGCGCCGCTCCAAATCCCACCTCGACAGAAACAACGATCATATAGACCCAATGTTAGAGCAGGGTGAACCATCGCCGGACCACGACAACACGGAGAATCAAACCGAACAACCTGACTCTGTCAAAGATAATGGTCCGAACGACCTCACACCGGACAGACACCCGGGGCAACAGAATGCCCGTCAAAGGCTTGTTGCCACCACGAGGAGTCTAAAAAAGCAGAAGCAAAGACTCAAGGCTGCACAAGACACACTCGGAATCAGATGGAGCAAAGTACTCAATGCAGCAGCGAAGTACGGCGGTAATCGCCCCACCAAGTGCTACCCGAAGCGGAAGTTGCTACCTGAATTCGATGAGGAGGCCTTAGATCCTCTGCAACCAAAAATCAAAACGGCCACCTGGCCGGATAGACGTCCTCACGGCCAACATAGAGCGGCAAACAACGCCACACATAAGCCAATACGCGATCCACGCGAGGGCTCGCATCAAAAGGACGGCGCAACCAGATCCATCTATGGACCACACAAGCGCGCTCCAGCATACGATGCAACACAACAAACATCCGAACAACGCGGTACACCCAGATACAGGGGTGCCGCACACCCCCTATGTTTCACCGATGAGGTGCTGGACCATGAATTTCCAGAGGGATTCAAACCTGTAAACATAGAGGCATACGACGGAACAACAGACCCTGGGGTCTGGATTGAGAACTATATCCTCCATATCCATATGGCTCGAGGAGATGATCTCCACGCCATCAAGTACTTACCCCTCAAGCTCAAAGGGCCAGCTCGGCACTGGCTTAAAAGCCTCCCCAAAAACTCCATTGGAAGCTGGGAAGAGCTCGAAGACGCTTTTCGGGCAAATTTTCAAGGGAGTTATTCTGACCTCCGGATGCGGACGATTTGAGTCATATAACTCAACAGCCCGGAGAGTCAGCCCGAAAGCTTTGGAACAGGTTTCTTACTAAAAAGAACCAAATAGTTGACTGTCCGGACGCCGAAGCCTTGGCAGCTTTTAAGCATAGCGTCCGCGACGAATGGCTTGCCAGACACCTCGTCCAAGAAAAGCCGAGAACAATGGCAGCATTAACAAGCCTCATGACCCGCTTTTGCATGGGTGAGGACAGCTAGCTAGCCAGATGCAACACCAGTGACCCAAGTACATCCGAAGTTAGAGATGAAAACGGGAAATCACGACGCAGCAAAAATAATAAGCGTCGGAATAAAGAAGACAGCCTGAAGAGCACGGCGGTAAATGCCGAATTCAGAAGCTCTCGGCCAGGTCAGCAAAAGCCGCCCTCTAAAGGCGCTAGAGATGAGCTATACAGCCTCAACAAAATTCTGGACCAAATATGTCAGATCCATAGCACCCCTGGTAAACCCGCTAATCATACCCACAGAGAATGTTGGGTCTTCAAGCAGTCCAACAAGCTCAACGCCGTACACAAGGGGGAGGCTACACCAAGTGAAGACAAGGATGAGCCTCTCACGCAAGACACTGGGGAACAAAAGGAATTTCCACCAGAAGTCAAAACAGTAAACGTGTTACACGTGATCAAGGGGAGAAACAAAGCGACACTCCCAGATAAATATGCCCAAGGGCCTATCACCGCGGAGTCCTACCACTGGTCGTCTCAACCGATCACTTTTGACCATCAGGATTACTCAGCAAGTATCCGACGTGCAGGATGGGCTGCCTTGGTATTAGACCCAATAATTGATGGATACCACTTCACACGAGTCCTGATGGATGATGGCAGCAGTCTAAACCTGATATATCAGGACACAATCCGCAAAATGGGGATAGACCCAACGAAAATTTGCCTCAGCAATACTACTATTAAAGGAGTAACGCCAGGCCCAGGGGCTCATTGCACGGGCTCCCTGCTACTAGAAGTTATATTCGGCTTCCCCGATAACTTCCCTAGCAAAAATTTAACCTTCCACATTGCTCTGTTCCAAAATGGCTATCAAGCACTACTTGGACGCGAAGCCTTCGCTCGCTTTAATGCAATACCGCATTACGCTTCCCTCACGCTTAAGATGCCCGGTCCACGTGGCATCATTACAGTAAATGGAAATAGTGAGTGATCCCTGCGCGCCGAGGAGGGTGCGGCTGCCTCGACAGCCGCACACTAAAACGGCCTCACCAACTAAAGTATTCGATAGGTCGTCAAGACCACGGACACGGTTAGACGAGTCCGGCGCAGCTATATGAAATTCGTACAGGTTTGATGTCCACACCCCTATCACAAACACAAGGGGCTCAACGCTCATCTTGAAATTTACATGGTTTCTTTAAAACCTACCTTTTTGCACGACAACTTTTCACCTAAGTTCCTCTCTTTTACAGATGACCACCGTGCTACATCCGTCCAGGATATGGCACAACAGAGACACATGCGCAGACGTGCAGTAGGGACCCGCCCCAAGGATTCTTTTTAGATTAAGACCCTGCGTCAACCTTTTTTACTGTCTCTTGTTGATACACATCCCTCGGATTCTCAGTACAATTGAGAAGGATGCTGGCGTCTTGGCATGTGGCCACGTCAGAATAATGCACGTCCTGGACACCAGGGGCTTCTTACAAAGGGCACTGTTTAGGCCCGGTTTATACCATAAAGATCGAATACCTTAGGGAATTCGGCGTCGCGAGTTTGGCCTTATATGCATCAGCTCCGAATCATGTCTTTGGTCAAATGTTGGGTTTGCCCGGCTCCTATGTTTTGGTACCTTACGTTCTGCTCTATCGGCTAAGGTAGCACTAGGAGAACTACTGCGATTGTGCCCCGGGTCATCCGGACGAGCACCTCAGTAGAGAAAGCCGAAAACTGACTGTCATGATATAGCGTGAGACTGGTCAACCACTCGATGACCTATCGGAATGTTAGAATTCCTCCGCCTTAACAAAGGGCCGTTTCCCGGCCAGGCATGTACGCGCCCCGAATTCGGGAGAGTGCGGAGCCACCAGGGGCTATATAGTAGCCCGACCGTCAAACTCCTATGGCTAAGTGAAAGTGTTCAAGCATTATAGTCTGGTTGCCTCGTTTGCTGCGCTATCACCCCCTTAATAGGGCCAAGACGTTGGGTTAAGTGTGAACACGCATCTTCTGCGAACACCTCCGCATTATATGCGTGGGGGCTGAAGGCGACGACTGCAATCTTTCAGGTTATACACATGTATACATAAACGACTGCACAAGAGGCATCATATTACTTTCAGGAAAAAGTATAAACACAGCCTTAATAAATTTCATAAAAACATTGTGTTTGCAATGGGAATACATGTCACTCAAACATAATATTCTTCGAGCACTGGGCCTCTATCAAACGAGCACCCTCGAGAACCTCTTCGAAATAGTACTCGGCAGCCACTCGTCCTATGGCCGGACCCTGCGCCACAACAGTGGTAGCATCCATCTCCGCCCAGTATGCTTTAACATGGGCAAGGGCCATCCGCGAGCCTTCTATGCACGCCGACCTCTTCATCGCATTGATGCGTGGCACCGCACCAAGGAACTGCTGCACTAAGCTGAAATAGTTGTTCGGCTTCGGCTTTTCCGGCCACAGCTGGTCCACGACAGACCTCGTGGCGAGTCCGGACAACCTATTGAGTTCGGCCCATTCGGCTAGCTGATCAGTCAATGGAAGCGGATGCTCTGGAACGTTAAATTGCGACCAGAACAGCTTGTCCACTTCACGATCTGTTTGATCTTGGAAGTATTTGGCCGCATCGACAGCGCTCGCCGCCAAGTCCATATATGCGTCTGCCGAACTCCACAGCCGATCCAGAGGGGCATACCGTGGATCTCCGAACTTCCTCCGCAGCATGAAGGGTTTCCTAGCCGAAATATCCCCGGCTTCACGCAGCTCCTCCTTCTTCTCTCTCATAGCAAAGCGGGTGTCTTTGGTCGTTATCGTGGCCTTTTCAAGGTCCGTCGCCTTCACTCGGTTTTCTTCTTCAAGGAACTGGCAATGGTCGGCAGTGTCTTTTAACTTTACAGCCATCTTGGCCATTTTCTCTTTGCTCTCGCAATGCACGACCTTCTCGGCCCTCAACTCTTCGGCCGCCTTCAAAGCAGCCGCATTACTACTCCTTGCTTGTTCTTTGGCTCGGGCAAGTTCCGCCCGAAGGGTCTCCACGGTGGCAGCTCCATCTGCAGTCACAATATATTAAAGATACTGGCATCATGCTGCTCTTACTATGTGACATTTACCAGAGAGCATTACTTACCCTGTGCCTCGTCAAGCCGCTTGTTAACAAGCTCGATGTCGGCATCTGCCACATCCAGTTGCCGCTTTAGTTCGGCAAACTCATTAGTCCGGCTAGCCACCGAAGCTTCCACCACCTGCACATAAAGGCGGTTTGGTTACTACCTGGGACTACGATCCTCTGTTCGCCGCCGTTCTCGACGACAACCAGAGTCTCAGGGGCTACTATCTACACAGGGCACACCTAAAAATGTGTGGTACTATCAAAAAGTATCACGTACCTCAAAGCCTGTCAGTAGACTCATAAAGGCTTCATGCAATCCGCTTTCGGCGGACGAAATTCTTTCCATCACCGTACCCATTAACGTACGGTGTTCTTCTAAGATGGCCGCTCGCTCCAACAACTCCCTCAATACGTCCGACCGCATACCAGACGGTGCCGGACTCTTTTGTTTGCTCTCTTCAAGAGCCGGACGCTGAGGACTTCGGGTGACTATAGGTTTATCTTCTAGCCTCACCAGATCCGGAGAGGCCCTCCGTGACGACACTTCAAGGTCGCCCGCTTCTTGAGTGGGGGAGTCCGGGGGAGGCGTTTCACTCTCCATCATCTCCGGAAGAAGATCCCCCGAAGACGAGCTCTACTAAGAAGGGCTAAGATCCGAACTGCAAGATAAATGCTTCGGTTATTTTCCTCAGAAGTGAAGTAGTATATCTTCACTATTAAAGTACTTTTTGATTACTTACAGCTCGTTAAAGGGCAGATCCCCGCACGGACTTTGTGCGGCAAGAGCACCACCCAAGACAGGACCCTCTGGTGGAGACTTCTTCTCCCGTTTGGAAACCATGGTTTCCGGATCTTCAGGGTAGTCCTCTTCCTTCCCCGGGGTGAGAGAATACCAGATTCCTCCCCTGGGTTATCCTCCCTCACGGAGGCGCCCGCTCCCTCGGTCGGAATGGGTAGCGGTGGAGGCCCGCTTTCACCCCCTTTATTCCCCCCTTTATCTTCCTGTGAGGGCTCTGGGCAAGGTGCTAGCTCGAGCATCTTTTCCAGCACCGGATTCTCCAAGCCTTCCGGAAGGGGGGCCGAACACCGGATCATCTTCGCCTTTGTTACCCAGTCCTGGTCAAAGAGTGATTTCTCAGAATGACGTCATGATAAATGAAAGACAATGTGTTCGGCTAGAGGATAACTTACTTGGTCGGCGGTGCGATTGCTGCTCAGGCCCACGTCCTCGGTAGTGTCCGGACACTCTATCTGGGGTATGAAGAATGATTTATACATCTCCTCGTGCGTCAGGCCGAGAAAATTCTGAATAGCGCGTGGTCCTTCTGGGTTGAACTCCCACATGCGGAGGGGCCGGCGTTTGCATGGTTGGATTTGTCGAACCAGCATGACTTGCATTACCATAATCAAACTAAAATCTCCTTGGAAGAGATCTCGAATGCAGCTCCACAATACAGGCACGTCCTTGGCTGGACCCCAGCTCCGCCCTTTGCTAATCCATGACATTAGTTATGGTGGAGGGCCTGAGCGGAAAACAGGGGCAGCCGCCCACTTGGCACTTCTGGGAGCTGTGATGTAAAACCACTCCCGTTGCCATAATCCGGACACCTCTAGAATGGAACCCATTGGCCATGGAGCTCCAGCGATCTTACTTATTAATGCACCTCTGCACGCTACATGCTGCCCCTCGACCATCTTCGGCTTCACATCAAAGGTCTTGAGCCACAGGCCGAAGTGAGGGGTAATGCGGAGGAAGGCCTCACATACGACAATAAATGCCGAGATATGGAGAAAGGAGTCCGGGGCTAGATCGTGCAAATCTAGCCCGTAATAAAACATCACCCCCCTAATGAAGGGATCCAGAGTGAGGCCTAGACCTCGGAGGAAGTGGGAGATGAACACGACGTCTTCGTTGGGTTCAGGAGTAGGGACGACCTGCCCTCGAGCAGGCAGCCGATGCGAAACCTCGGCGTTCAGGTATCTAGCCTCCCTCAACTTCTTGATGTCTTCTTCCGTAACGGAGGAGGGCATCCACCGGCCTTGAAGGCTAGATATGGACATGATTGAAGGTCTGGAGCACCTGACCTGGGCTTCGGGTGTTAGAACTCGATGCGGGGGAAGGATTCAATTGAGCATGGGAGGGAAAAAAAGTAAAAGCCTTGTCCCTTTATAAAGAGGGTGAATATCGATCGTCCTCTCCGTAGCCGTTTGGGACTTGCCTATAATCTAGGAGTCCTAGAAACGGTTGGGTTACCCACGACCGTATTGATGAGAATCCCGTGATAAGGGGACGCGATCTCTACTTTGACGAGACGTGTCAAAAAACTGCCTCGCATTATGTGCGGGGCTAGTTAAAGGAAATAGTTCAAATAATCGCCGGGCCATGACATAATGTCGTGTTGCCAAAACAAGTCAGCAAATTAGATTTGCGAAAATATTATTCTCTCTGCGGTGGTATGTGGAACTTATTTTGCAGGGTCGGACACTATCCTTGTATTCAAATTCTTCCGTGGTGTATTCGGAGGAGGAACCCGCCTTGCAATGCCGAAACCAATACTGCGCACCGGACTCATCGTCATTGAAAGCCTGGTTTAGGGGCTACTGAGGGAGTCCTGGATTAGGGGGTGTCCGGACAGCTGGGCTATATCTTTCGGCCGGACTGTTAGACTATGAAGATACAAGATTGAAGACTTCGTCTCGTGTCCGGATGGGACTCTACTTGGCGTGGAAGGCAAGCTAGGCAATACGGATATGTATATCTCCTCCTTTGTAACCGACCTTGTGTAACCCTAGCCCTTTCCGGTGTCTATATAAACCGGAGGGTTTTAGTCCGTAGGACAACAAACAATCATACCATAGGCTAGCTTCTAGGGTTTAGCCTCTCTGATCTCGTGGTAGATCTACTCTTGTACTACCCATATCATCAATATTAATCAAGCAGGACGTAGGGTTTTACCTCCATCAAGAGGGCCCGAACCTGGGTAAAACATCATGTTCCCTGCCTCCTGTTACCATCCGCCTTAGACGCACAGTTCAGGACCCCCTACCCGAGATCCGCCGGTTATGACACCAACACCAGTTTTGCCACATGAGTCCACTATATCTACCTATATGTGGTATTCTTTTGTCGTTGTAAGCAAATTTGCATGTGCCATCTCTAATTTTCAAAATAAACTTCTCCTTTGTGTGTTTGTTTCGCTCGCGGAGCAGTGAGGGGTGGCTAATATTTTCCATGCTAGATGTGTTATTCTCAAGAAGAGTGTTTATTCACTTGTCATTGCACGAGAGTAAGGCAAAAGTATTAGGGATGCCCAGTCCCGAAATGCAAAAACAAATGAATTTACTTTATGTTGTCAAATAATAAATTCCTTGGAAAGTTTTGGTATGGAGGGCACCCGTGGATACGGTTAGCCATGGAAAGTGAAAGTTATGGTGGAAAAATAAATAAACTTTATTCTCTATTTGGGAACCGCCTATGATATATCTATGCATGGAAATTATTGGGAACTCTAAGTCATTTTCGTTGGTGGGATGGATACATGTCTCAAAATGTTTTTATCTCTAATTTTCCGCTATAAAAGTCCAAATGTCCATGCTATAAACAAAACAATATGATATGGCATGATGAACAGCACTCCAGATCAAAAATTCTATTTTTATCACTTACCTACTCGAGGACGAGTAGGAGTTAGGCTTGGGGATGCTGATCCGTCTCCAACGTATCTATAATTTTTGATTGTTCCATGCTGTTTTATTATCAATCTTGGATGTTTTATAACCATTTTATATCATTTTTGGTACTAATCTATTGACATAGTTGTCGGTGTCAAAACTGGCGGATCTCGGGTAGGGGGTCCCGAACTATTCGTCTAGGATCGATGGTAACAGGAGACGGGCGACACAATGTTTTACCTAGGTTCGGGCCCTCTCTATGGAGGTAATAGCCTACATCCTGCTTGATTGATCTGGATGAATATGCGTATTACAAGAGTTGATCTACCACGAGATCGTAATGACTAAACCCTAAAAGTCTAGTCTAGCTAAGATTATCAGGATTCGGCCTATCTACGGACCTAGCCCTCCGGTTTATATAGACACGGGAGGGATCTAGGGTTACACAAGGTTGGTTACAAAGAAATTAATCTTCATAGTTGGTCACCAAGCTTGCCTTCCACGCCAAGGAGAGTCCTATATGGACACGGGTGCAGTCTTCGGTCTTCGTGCTCTTCACAGCCCATCAGGCCGGCCCATGGCTAACAGGCCGGGCGACCGAGGACCCCTTAGTCCAGGACTCCCTCAACAGCCCCTGAACCTTGCTTCATTGACAAGGTATCCGGCGTGTAGATCTATCTTCGGAATTGCAAGGTGGGTTCCTGCTTCCGAACTCCAAGATAGTCTTCGGACGTAATGATCGTGTCCGGACCTGTAACATAAGTACCACAGCCTTAGAGCATAGTATTTTACGAGTCCAATCTACTGATAATTTTTGTAGCGTGACATCACGCTCACCCGGTTATTTATTTCGAACCGTTTCTTATCCCACCATTCCATGTTTCGAGGTGTGGTTGTTATTGGCACGTCCTGTCAAAGCAGAGATCGTGTCCCCTTATTGCGGGATTCTCATCAATACGAGCATGGGTAACCCAACCGTTCTGTTGGAAAGATTCCTTAGGAATAGGCAAGTCTTCAGGCTCAGGAGGAGGCGTTCAATACCCGGTGCTTTTATAAAGGAACCAAGGGCCGTTTTTTTACGCCAAACCTCTCCTCAGCCTTTCCAACCTCAAGTTCTAGCACCCAAGGTTCCACTCCATCGCTCCAAGCTTCCCCATCATGTCCGGACCCAACCCTCAAGGTCGATGAGTGGCCTCCTCCGTTACAAAGGAGGATATCGCAAAGCTTCGGGCGGCCAGATACCTGACCGCGGAGATCCCCCACAGGCTTCATGCTCAAGGACAGGTTATTCCGACCCCAGATCCGGCGAGCGGGTCGTATTCATCTCTCACTTCCTTCGAGGGTTAGGGTTCGCTCTCCACCCCTTTGTCCGGGGGCTAATGTTTTATTACGGACTAGATTTTCACGATCTAGCTCCGGATTCTTTCCTCCACGCTCGGCGTTTATCATCACGTGCGAGGACTTCCTCCGAATCCCCCCACACTTTGGCCTATAGCTCAAGACCTTTAGTGTGAAGCCGAAGGTAGTTGGCGGGGAACCGGCGGAGTGTGGTGGTGTTGTTGTAAGCAAGCTTACCAACACTCTTTGGCCAAAAGGCTCCTTCACAAAGACTTCCAACCAATGGCAATGAGAGAGGTTTTACATCATGGAACCCCGTAGTGCCAAGTGGGCAGCTATACCTGCGTTCCGTTCTGGTCCTTCATTACAGCTTGCATCATGGATCAATAAGGGGCTGGACTGGGGATTAGTTGATGATGTGCAGACTCTACAGAGCCGCATCCGAACCCTCCTTGAGAAGGACTTAGATCTTGTCGACGTGATTCAACTAATGCTAGTCCACCGAGCTCTGCCATGCCAGCATAGGCCTCTCCGCATGTGGGAGTTTAATCTGGAAGGACCACGAACCCTCCAACACTTCTTCGGCATTACGCACAAAGGGATGTGGAAGTTGTTATTCGGGAAACGAAAACATTGGCCGGACACCACTGGGGACGCCAGCCTCGACTGCAAACGTCCAGATACCCCGGTAAGCACTCGTCTTCCGAACACTTTCTAGTTAAGTATGCCATAATACGTTACTAAGCAAACTATCCTCTTTCAGGGCTGGATAAAGAGAGTGGAATTAATTAGGCGTCTGGCCCCCTTCCTGAAGGTTCAGCGGATCCCGTGTTAACAAGGATGCTGGCCGGGGCACTATGCCAAATGCATGTGAAGGAGAGCAAAGCAGAGAGCGGGAGGACCAAATATGGCCTCCATTCCGAAGGTATATCAGACATTGTGTCTGGGGGAATCAAGATTCCATCATCCGAAGAAAAAGATGAAGGGGAAGTCAACGTATCTTCCCCTCCATGGAAATAAAAGGGCCGCCTCCGGAGATTGGGACGAAAAGGCTCCCAAGCGAGGCAAGATGCCTCTGACGGGTGGCCCGGGCTTGGAGGACGACGTTATCGCGCAGTCCCATGACGAGGACAAGCCTCGTGCCAAATCTTAAGTGAACAAGGGTGTTTTAAATATGTCCCGCTCCCTTCTTGTAATGTTTAGAATACATGCTTTTTTGCAGTTCAGCACGTAGTCTTCTCTGACAATCCTCTTCCTCGGGGGACCTTCTCCCGGAGATGATGGAAAGCAAGACGCCTCCACCGGTCTCCTCACCCAATAGGGCAGACGACTTCGAGGTGTCGTCGCGGAGGTCTCCCCCAATCAACAAGTGGTGCAGGGTATGACGAAGACACTAACCGAAGGTGATACTTCCGTGGCCCAGGGTCCGAAGACCAACAATGGAGGTCCCGAACAGTCCGGTCTTCAGACGGATATGAATAAATGGATCTCTTCAAAGGGAGGCCGTACTCCTATAGCAGCTTCCGGAGACCCAGAGGCGCCGTATATATTGACGCACATGCTGCGGCAGGTGGCCATCTCAGAGGAACATCGTACCTTGATGGGCACGGTGGTTGAAAAGGTCCTGTCCGCGAAAAGCGGGTCGAATGAGGCCTTCGTGGGCCTCCTAAGAGGCTTCGAGGTTTGTACTGTAATATGTTCGATTGTGTTTTATTCACAAAATACACCTGTGTATAGATAGTAGCCCCTGAGACTCTGATTGGCTTCCCGAGGGAGGCGATCAGAGGATCAAAAGATATGCCCAGGAAATAATATGATTAATTGGAACACAGGCTGTGACCTCCCCGGAAACTGTCCGGACTATAGAGGTTGCGGAGTTGCAACACAAGATTGATGAGGCGGATAATGATATCACGCTTATCAACAGGCGGCTTGACGAGGCGTAAGGGATGTTTTTGGGGCAGCCATACTATGCATGTGTTTACAATATAAGCATGCTGCAAAGATTTGTGTAATAAGATGTACATATCTGCAGATGGTGCTGCCACGGTCGAGATCCTTCGAGCTGAGCTAGCCCGGGCCAAGGAGCAGGCCCGGATTAGTAATGCGGCTGCCGAAAAGGCATCTACCGAGTTAAAGGCTGAACAGGCTGCTCGACGCCAATACGAGGAGAAAACATACTCGATGACGCTTGAACTAAAGGAGGCCGCTAGCCGCTACGGATTGCTCGAGAGGGATAATAAAGCCAGAACGGTTGATCTTGACAAGGCCCTACGAGAGGCAAGAGAAGCCTGGTCTGAATCTAGAGCGGCCCAGGAAGAGATCCGGCAAGCTGGGGAGGTCGCGGCTGGTAAGCCATTTTTATTGCAAACTAAGTTCGGCGATCCGAATTATGCTCAACTTAACCAAGTGTGGAGCTCTCTAGACGTGTTGTTGGACATGCCGAAGAGTTCTTCCGATGCGGCGCAGTTTTACCAAGCGCGAGAGGGATATTCAACGGAGAAACTTTTCTGGTCACAATTTGGTGCATCAAACCGCACTCTGCTGCTGAATGAACAGATGTCCCAATGGGCCGAGCTTCACAGGATGTCTGGTGCTGCCATGAAGAACGTCATACTCCGGCTATGGCCGACTGAGCCTATTCTGAATAGCTACTTTGGTTTGGTGCAGTGGCTTGCTGATGTGGTGCCATGTGTCGACGCCGTGAAGCGGTCGGCGTGCATTGAAGGTGCACGGATGGCCTTTGCCCGAGTCAAGACATACTGGGGGAAGATGAAGGCCATCGATATTGCAGTGAAGGGTCCACCCAAGGTCAAGGACCATCACACACCAGAGCATTACTTTGAGGATGTCTTTGAGGTTGCCCGGTTGATAGAGGGTCAATGTTCGAAAGGCATAATATTCGAGTGAACTCTTTACGAATTGTAAAAGCCAATTTTTATAATCAGTCTATATTTTAGTTTTGCATAAAGGCTTTTGTTCCTCCTGTGCGGCCGTTTGTATGTGATCTGAAAGTTTTCCAGTCGTCAGCTTCAGCCCCCTCGTATGCCACCACGATGAACATGACGTAAATCTGTCATCGGTCCATACGCAGGAGATAGTACGTGTAGCTGCTCTGGCCATAGATCCAAAGCAGATCGCGCGATCCAAAGACGGGAAGCTCAACCCTGCCGCGGAAGCCGCAGACTCAGTGGCGTTGGAGCCGCACACAGACTTAACTTCAAGTGACATCTATGTCACCGGAGCTACAGACTCGTCTCTGGCTATAGGTTCAGAACCTTATGCGTCCGCGTACACCGAGCTTGATCGTTCATCCATCGTCGAATTCAACTCCGCGGACATCTTCCGACACTCGCCTTTGGGCGACGTGCTAAACTCGTTAAGAGCACTATCTTTAGCGGGGGGCTCACAGCCGAATTGTGTTCGGTTCGAACCGGAGGCTGATGATGGAGAATTTCACTTCCCACCCACCGCCCACTTCATAGCCACTGTCGAAGACTTAACTGACATGCTCGAACGGCTCTAACGACATCGACGGTATGGACGATGATGCCGGAGAAGAAGAGGCCCAGAACCCGCCATTCACCGGACGCTGGACGGCCACTTCCTCGTATGATGTATACATGGTGGATGCACCAAAAGAGAATAGCGGCGATGACAAGGAAGATCCAGTTGAGAATAAACCTCCCGAGATACAATCAAAGCGCCGGCGTCAATGGCGCCACTCTAAGTCACGCCGTAGTAAAGACAGCAACACCGGCACAGGAGAAGATAACACTCTGGAAGGTGCCGAAGACAATGAAGACCCCGTTGATGCAGCTACTGAACAGGATGAACGGGAAGATGGGCAGGTTAGCCCTGGTAAACAGGCAAAGCACGAAGACTCGGAGGACAGTAATTTTCTTCCGCTCTCCGAGGATGAGGCGAGCCTCGGCACTAAGGATTTCATCGTGCCTGAGGAACCTCTTGAGCAGGAGCGCTTCAAGCGCCAGCTAATAGCCACTGCAAGGATCCTGAAAAAGAAGCAGCAGCAGCTTCAAGCTGACCAAGATCTGCTCAACGATAAATGGACCGATGTCCTAGCAGCCGAAGAATACGGCCTCAGGCGCCCAGCCAAAAGCTACCTAAAGCGCAAATTGCTACCTCAGTTCGACGACGAGGCGCCGAAGCACATACCACCATCGCGCAATGCGGCTGACCGATCACCACGTGGTTGGGATAAAACAGTAACTCAAGCCGAACACCGGCCCGCCCCGCCTCATCGCAAAGGCAGAGGTAACACAGCTTGCGATCATACATATGACCTTCGGCAGGACCTGAACAATAAAGCAGGACATACCAGATCGATCTACGGATCACGAGGACATGCCTCGACACGCGGCGATGGCCATCTATTTGGACGTGACAAACCTAGTCATGTGCGGCCTGAAAGCCGCAGACGGACTCCATCAGAGCTACGTCGCGATGCGGCCAGATATAGAGGCGCCACACACCCTCTTTGCTTCACTGACAAATTCACGAAACATGAATTCCCAGAAGGGTTCAAACCCGTAAACATAGAATCATACAATGGAACCACAGACCCCGCGGTATGGATCGAAGACTTCATTCTCCATATTCATATGGCCCGCGGCGATGACCTTCATACCATTAAATACCTCCCCCTAAAACTCAAAGGACCAGCCCGGCACTGGTTGAACAGCCTGCCCGAAAATTCCATCGACAGCTGGGAGGACTTGGAAGAAGCCTTCCTGGATAACTTCCAAGGTACATATGTTCGACCTCCGAACGCTGATGACTTAAGCCATATAGTTCAACAGCCCAGAGAGTCCACCAAGAAATTCTGGACTAGGTTATTAACTAAAAAGAATCAGGTCATCGACTGTCCAGATGCCGAAGCCCTAGCGGCCTTTAAACACAGCATCCGCGACAAATTGCTCGCCCGCCACCTCGGCCAAGAGAAACCAAAGTCCATGGCGGCCCTCACGGCTCTCATGACCCGCTTTTGTGCGGGCGAGGATAGTTGGCTGGCCCATAGCAAAAACAATGCAAGCAATGCCGGCACCCCTGGAACCAAAAATAGCAACGATAAGTCTCGACGCAATAGATAGAAGCGTCAAAACAACAATGACAATACCAAGGATACGACGGTCAATGCCGAATTCAGTGGCTCTAAGTCCGGTCAGTGGAAGAAGCCGTTCAAAAAGAACAATTCGGGCTCATCTAGCTTGGACCGCATACTTGATCGTCCATGCCAGATTCACGGCACCCCAGTCAAACCACCCAATCATACCAAAAGAGATTGTTGGGTTTTTAAACAGGCTGACAAGTTAAATGCCGAAAGCAAGGAGAAGGGATCGCAAAGCGAAGACGACGACGAGGAGCCCGACCATCGAACACAGGGGGACAGAAGAAGTTTCCCCCTTAGGTCAAAATGGTGAACATGATATATGCTACCAACATTCCCAAGAGGGAGCGCAAGCGCGCACTCAGGAATGTCTACGCGATAGAGCCAGTCGCCCCAAAATTTAATCCATGGTCGTCATGCCTGATCACTTTTGATCACTGGGATCATCCGACCTGTATCCGTCATGGCGGTTCGGCCGCACTGGTCCTGGACCCAATAATTGATGGGTTTCACCTAACGCGAGTCCTGATGGACAGCGCCAGCAGCCTCAACTTACTCTATCAGGATACAATGCGCAAAATGGGCATTAACCCATCATGGATCAAGCCCACAAAGACTACCTTTAAAGGAGTCATACCGGGCGTAGAGGCCCGCTGTACGGGCTCAATCACACTAGAGGTTGTCTTCGGATCTCCGTACAATTTCCGAAGCGAGGAGTTAGTCTTCGACATCGTCCCCTTTCGCAGTGGCTATCATGCAGTGCTTAGACGAACCGCATTTGCTCGATTCAACGCGATGCCACACTACGCTTATCTCAAGCTCAAAATGCCCGGACCACGAGGCATCATAGCAGTTAATGGAAACATGAAACGCTCCCTCTGTACCGAGAAGCACACCGCTGCCTTAGCGACAGAGGTATAGAGCGTCCTTTTCAAGCAGAACCTTAATTCGGCGGCCGATCCCCCGGACACTGTCAAGAGAGTCCGAACCATTCCGCAGCAGGACAGCTCGGCTCGTCAAGAGCTCGACTAGCAATTTGGCCTCCGTTCCAGTCCCGACAAAGTGGCGGCAATTGTACAACACGTACATAATTACGCACTAAAAATACCATGGGCACGTGCGGAGGCATAACTAGCTTGTGTTCCGCAATACGGCTCGACCGACCCGGACACACATACTTTCACTATTTCCCCTTTTTCCTTTTTTCCTTTTTCAGGTTTCTTTTCACAGGCCTTTCCTGACGACTTGACCATCAATTATTTTCGAAGGATAAAAACACCAAGACGACAAGAAGCATGGACGTACTAGGGAATCTTTAGATAGCACCCGCACACTCTGGTGTGTTTCAATTTGCCTGGGGCTTCATAGTGCCCCACGACATGGCAAAAAAGTACGAACACTTTTACAATGCAGTTCGGCACCCCAAATTTAGCACTATATGCATTGGCTCCGGGTTATGTCTTTAGTCAATAGTTGGGTTTCCCGGCTCCTATGCTTACTACCTTACGTTTCGCTGTATCAGCTAGGGTAGTAAAGGGAGAACTACTGCGATTGTGCCCTAGTTTACCCGGGTGAGCACCTCAGTAGAGAAAGCCGAAAACTGACTGTCATGATGCTGCGAGAGCCGGTCAGCTCTTTGGAGGTCTCAAATCCTTAGAGATTTTTTCCGCATTACGCGAAGGATTGGTACTTACCCGATCAAGTGCTTACAGCATCCTAGTTCGGATACTAGGGGCTGCGCCTATATTTCTACTTGTCAAACTCCTATGGCTAAGTGAGGGTGCTAAAGCCGCATAGTCTGATTGCCTGGTTCGTCGCGCTAACCACCTCCTTTAAGGACCAAAATATTGGATCAAGAGTGTTTAGATTATAGCCCGAACACCCACATATTTCCTACGTGGGGCAGAAGCCGACGACTGGCCAAATCTCAGATTTCACATAACACGGCCGCACAGGAGGAGAATTTTTTTAAATAACAAAACATTATATTGCATAACAATTTTGTTTCATCATACAAGGCAAAGACAACATGAATGTATTCATTCGAAAATAATGTCTTGCGCACATTGCATTGCTACAATGCGAGACCCCTCCAGGACATCTGCAAAATACCGCTCGGGCGTGCGGTGCTCCTTGCCCTCTGGCGGCCCCTCGGTCGTCAGCTTGATGGCGTCCATCTTCGCCCACCGCACCTTGAAGCGGGCAAAGGCCATGCACGCACCTTCAATGCAGGACGATCGCTTGATGACGTCCGGCCGAGGACAGGTGTTCACCAGCCGCTTCACGAGCCCGAACTAGCTGTCGGGAATAGCTTCGGCAGGCCACAGCCGGATTATCAAATCCTTCATGGCCAGTTCGGCCACCCTATGCAGCTCAACCAGTTGTTTTAGCTGATCGGTGATGGGCACGGGATGCTCTGGCGCAAGGTACTGCGGCCAGAACAGCTTCTCTGTCGAGCTCCCTTCTTCGGCTCGGAAGAACTCCGCAGCGTCGGACACACTACGCGGCAGATCTACAAACGCCCCTGGGGAACTCCGAATTCGGGTTAGTAAGAAATACTTCTTCTTATTCACATACTTGCTTTGCATACTAAACACCTTACCCGCCACGATCTTCTTGGCCGCCTGGATCTCCTGGAGGGCACCTTGGGCTTCAACCCGGGCCGCTTCCGCGCTTTGATGAGCCTTGGCGAGTTCGGTCTCTCGAGCCGAAACATCTTCCCTCCAGGGCATCATACTTCTTCACAGCATCCTGGAGCTCTTGCTGGAACTCGTTCAGCTTGGCCTTAAGCTTCTTACGAGCGGCCTGCTCCTTGACATCTTCCCCCTCGGCTTCGTCCAGGGCCTTTTTAAGGGCCTCGACCTCGGTCATCGCCCTATACATATCATGACATTACGGTCAATATACATCATCTATTCTTTCCGAATATATAGCGAGTCATCACATACCTTGCTGGTCTTCCAGCTGCTTCCTCGCTTGGCCGAGCTCCTCCTCGGCCCGCTCCAGTCTCTGCTTTAGGCCGAAGACTTCGGCAGTGTGTGAGGTCGTGGCTAGCAACGAAACCTGCTTATTCACATCAAACACATTTTAGTTAGTTTCTTGCGAAATTTAATTGATCCTCTGTCCGGCTTTTCTTTCCGAACACTAGACAGTGTCTCAGGGGCTACTGTCTATATTGGGATTTTCCCTGTTATGCTGCTTAGCTCAAAACCTATCAGCAGGCCGCTGCAGGCTTCGTCCAGTCTGCACTTGATGGACTGAACCTTCTCAATCACCGTACCCATAAGGATAGAATGTCCCTCCACAATGGAAGCGCCTCGTAGCGCTTCCTGTAGATTATCTGGTGCCTCTGGTTGGACAGAGGTCACTGGTGGAACAGGGATAGCCCCTTCTTTCGAAGGAGGTTGTTCACTGGATTCTGGAGCCGCATGGGTCTCCGGAATGGTATTCGGCTGGGGGCCGAACTGATCAAGGCCCCCGCCCCTAGTCACCATGGAGATCTGCTTCCCCATGTGTCCGGAAGCTGAGGTCTTGCCTCCTAGCGCCACCATGATGGCCTCTTGAACCTCTCCCTAGCCTGGGAAGGTCCTTTGGGACAACACCTCATCGTCTCCCTTGGCCTTGGGAGAGTAAGCGGCCGGCGGTGTCTCGCTGGCCATTGCCTTTGAATCCAACGAGCCTCTTGATGAGGATCGCTGGGAGCTGTCATGGGCCGGACTGCAATAACATGATTAACCATATTAATACCATAAAGTGGAGAGGCCGGATAAATAGACGAGTGTGGGTTCCTAGTACTCACGATGCGGCCAGGGTCTTGTTCCGGGGACTCCGCTCCGGGCTGTTGTCGACGTCCCAGGCGGAGTTATCCGCGAGAGGGTCTTTCCCCCTCTTGGGCGCCTCCGCCTCCGGATTTGTGGAGGCCGCCCTCTTCCTCCTCCACCCATCAGGGGGAGAGTCGCTCTCCTCCTCCTCCTCCTCATCGTCGTCTTCGGCGGCAGAGGAGTGGGTCTTGTCTTCGGATGTCACGTCCAAAGTGCCCTTGCGGAGGGGGCCACTCTGGACCCCATTGGCCTTCTTCTCCTGCGCCTTATAGGGCGCCGGTACCAGCATCTTCGCCAGGCGCGGGATGACTGGTTCCTCAGGAAGCAGAGCCGGACATCGAATCCGCTTCGCCCTCTCCATCCATTCCTGAAGAAGCAATGATAATAAAAGTTCAGATATCATCCTTGAAACAAGCAAGTAGAGGATGTGCTAAAGGCTTACCTCATTGGCGGGGTGGTTAATGTCGTGCCCACGGTCCGAGTCTACGGTTGGCGGTGTCTCATTGCCTTTGAAGAGCAACTTCCAGGCGTCTTCGTGAGTGGTTCCGAAGAGCCTGTCCAGATTTTGGTGCTTCTTTGGATTGAATTCCCATAAAGGGCGGCTTCGTCTTTGGCATGGGAGAATCCGGCGAACTAGCATCACTTGGATTATGTCGACAAACTTAATTTCTTTGTCCACCATGCTTTGGACGCGCGTTTGCAGCGCTATCAGCTCGTCTGACAAAGACCAATTCGGGCCCTTCTCAATCCAGGTGGTGAGCCGCATTGGAGCTCCGAAGTTGAATTCGGCAGCCGCGGCCCAGGTGGTGTCGCGGGGCTCTGTGATGTAGAACCATAGTTTTTTCCACTCCTTGACAGTCTCCACGAAAGTACCTTTCGGCCAGGAGACATTGGTCAGCTTGCTCACCATGGCGCCTCCGCACTCCGCGTGCCGGGCATCCACCACCTTCGGCTTCACATTGAAGACCTTGAGCCACAACCCGAAGTGGGGTTGGATGCGGAGGAAGACCTCACACACGACGATGAATGCCGAGATGTTGAGGAAAGAGTTCGGGGCTAGATCATGGAAGTCTAGCCCGTAATAGAACATTAGCCCGCGGACGAAAGGGTGGAGTGGAAACCCTAGCCCGCAGATGAAATGAGGGATGAATACCACCCTCTCGTTGGGCTTCGGTGTAGGGATGATTTGCCCCTTGGCTAGAAGATGGTGGGCGATTTCCTTCGCCATATACCCGGCCGCCCGAAACTCAGTAATGTCCTTCTCCTTGACGGAGGAGGCCATCCACTTGCCTTGACCTCCGGATCCGGACATGGTTGAGTGCTTGCTCAAGTGGGGGAAGATGAGAACTTGGGCGCTGGAGCTCAAGAATGGAAGGGCAGAGGAAGAGAGAAGCCTTGGGTGAAGAAAGGGAATCCTTATCCCCTTATAAAGGCAATGAATATCGAACGCCTCCCCACTCGCCCTAAAACTCACCTATTCCCAAGGGCTGTGTAAACGGAATGGTTCGATTACCCACGCCCGTATTGATGAGAATCCCGCAATAAGGGGACACGATCTCCGCGTTGACAAGACGTGCCAATGGACACCGCATATCGAAACATGGAACGGCAGACAAAAATGGTTCGATATAATAACCGGACAGACATGATGTCATCTTGCGAAAAAGTTGTTAGCAGATGGGACTCGTGAAACATTATATTCTCTGCAGTCGTGTGAGGTATTTGTGTTGCAGATTCGGAGACATTGATGTCTACTACGCAACCCTCTTCTTGTAGACGTTGTTGGGCCTCCAAGTGCAGAGGTTTGTAGGACAGTAGCAAATTTCCCTCAAGTGGATGACCTAAGGTTTATCAATTCGTGGGAGGCATAGGTTGAAGGTGGTCTCTCTCAAACAACCCTGCAACCAAATAACAAAGAGTCTCTTGTGTCCCCAACACACCCAATACAATGGTAAATTGTATAGGTGCACTAGTTCGGCGAAGAGATGGTGATACAAGTGCAATATGGATGGTAGATATAGGTTTTTGTAATCTGAAATTATAAAAATAGCAAGGTAACAAGTAATAAAAGTGAGCGTAAACGGTATTGTAATTCTAGGAAACAAGGCCTAGGGTTCATACTTTCACTAGTGCAAGTTCTCTCAACAATACTAACATAATTGGATCATATAACTATCCTTCAACATGCAACAAAGAGTCACTCTAAAGTCACTAATAGTGGAGAACAAATGAAGAGATTATTGTAGGGTACGAAACCACCTCAAAGTTATCCTTTCTGATCGATCTATTCAAGAGTCCGTAGTAAAATAACACGAAGCTATTCTTTCCGTTCAATCTATCACAGAGTTTGTACTAGAATAACACCTTAAGACACAAATCAACCAAAACCCTAATGTCACCTAGATACTCCAATGTCACCTCAAGTATCCATGGGTATGATCATAAGATATGCATCACACAATCTCACATTCATCTATTCAACCAACACAAAGAACTTCAAAGAGTGCCCCAAAGTTTCTACCGGAGAGTCAAGACGAAAACGTGTGCCAACCCCTATGCATAAGTTCACGAGGTCACGAAACTCGCAAGTTCATCACCAAAACCTACATCAAGTAGATCACGTGATATCCCATTGTCACCATAGATAAGCACATGCAAGACATACATCAAGTGTTCTCAAATCCTTAAAGACTCAATCCGATAAGATAACTTCAAAGGGAAAACTCAATTCATCACAAGAGAGTAGAGGGGGAGAAACATCATAAGATCCAAATATAATAGCAAAGCTCGTGATACATCAAGATCGTGCCAACTCAAGAACACGAGAGAGAGAGAGAGATCAAACACATAGCTACTGGTACATACCCTCATCCCCAAGGGTGAACTACTCCCTCCTCATCATGGAGAGCGCTGGGATGATGAAGATGGACACCGGTGAGGGATTCCCCCTCCGGCAGGGTGCCGGAAAAGGGTCCTGATTGGTTTTTGGTGGCTACAGAGGCTTGCGGCGGCGGAACTCCCGATCTAGGTTTCTTTCTGGAAGTTTTTGGTTATATAAGAGGTGTTGGAGTCGGGAACAATGCAGGGGGTCCCCGGGCTGTCCATGAGGCAGGGGGCGCCCCCCCGACCGTCTTGGGCAGCCCGAGACTCTTCTGGCCCAATTCTTTTACTTCCTGGCCTTCTTCTGGTCCAAAAATAAGTTTCGTGAAGTTTCAGGTCAATTGGACTCCGTCTGGTTTTCCTTTTCTGCGATACTCAAAACAACGAAAAAACAGAAACTAGCACTGGGCTCTAGGTTAATAGGTTAGTCCCGAAAATCGTATAAAATAGCATATAAATGCATATGAAACATCCAAGGTTGATAATATAATAGCATGGAACAATCAATAATTATAGATACGTTGGAGACGTATCAAGCATCCCCAAGCTTAATTCCTGCTCGTCCTCGAGTAGGTAAATGATAAAAACAGAATTTTTGATGTGGAATGCTACCTAACATATTTATCCATGTAATTCTCCTTATTGTGGCAAGAATATTTGGATCCATAAGATTCAAGATAAAGTTTATTGTTGACATAAAATAGTAATACTCCAAGTATGCTAATCAAGCAATTATGTCTTATCAAAATAACATAGCCAAAGTAAACTTATCCCTACAAAATCATATAGTTTGGCCATGCTTCATTTTCGTCAATCAAAATGCTCTCATCATGCACAACCCGGATGACAAGCGAAGCAATTGTTTCATAGTTAGCCTTTTCAAACTCTTTCAGCTTTTACGCAATATATGAGTGCTAGCCATGGACATAGCACTATGGGTGGTATAGAATATGATGATTGAGGTTTTGTGAGAAGACAAAAAGGGAGAAAGTCTCACATTGACGCGGCTAATCAATGGGCTATGGAGATGCCCACCGATTGATGTCAATGCAAGGAGTAGGGATTGCCATGCAACGGATGCATTGGAGCTATAAATATATGAAAGCTCATCAAAGAAACAAGTGGGTGTGCATCCAACTTGCTTGCTCACGAAGACCTAGGGCATTTGAGGAAGCCCATAATTGGAATATACAAGCCAAGATCTATAATGGAAGATTCCCAGTAGTATATGAAAGTGACAACATAGGAGACTCTCTATCATGAAGATCATGGTGCTACTTCGAAGCACAAGTGTGGAAAAAGGATAGTAACATTGTCCCTTCTCTCTTTTTCTCTCTCTTTTTTTGTTTGGGCCTTCTTTTCCTTTTTATGGCCTCTTTCTTTCTTTTATTTATTTTTTATTTTTCGTCCGGAGTCTCATCCCGACTTGTGGGGGAATCATAGTCTCCATCATCCTTTCCTCATATGGGACAATGCTCTAATGATGATCATCACACTTTTATTAACTTACAACTCAAGAATTACAACTAGATACTTAGAACAAAAATATGACTCTATGTGAATGCCTCGGGCAGTGTACTGGGATTGCGATGAATCAAGAGTGACATGTATGAAAAATTAAGCATCGTGGCTTTGCCACAAATACGATGTCAACTACATGATCATGCAAAGCAATATGACAATGATGATTCGTGTCATAATTAATGGAACGATGGAAAGTTGCATGGCAATATATCTCAGAATGGCTATGGAAATGCCATAATAGGTAGGTATGGTGGCTGTTTTGAGGAAGATATATAAGGAGGCTTATGTGTGATAGAGCGTATCATATCACGGGGTTTGGATGCACCGGCGAAGTTTGCACCAAGTCTCAAGGTTAGAAAGGGCAATGCAAGTTACCGAAGAGGATAGCAATGATGGAAGGGTGAGAGTGCGTATAATCCATGGAATCAACATTAGTCATAAAGAACTCACATACTTATTGCAAAAATCTACAAGTCATCAAAACCAAGCACTACGCGCATGCTCCTAGGGGGATAGATTGGTAGGAAAAGACCATCGCTCGTCCCCGACCACCACCACTCATAAGGAAAGCAATCAAAGAACACCCCATGCTTCAAATTTGTCACACAACATTTACCATACGTGCATGCTACGGGACTTGCCAACTTCAACACAAGTATTCATCAATTTCACAATTACTCAACTAGCACACCTCTAATATTACCACCTTTATATATCAAAACAACTATCAAGCATCCAACTTCTCTTAGCATTTAAAATTTATAACCAAAGAAAACTACCATGCTGTTCTAAATACTCTCAAAATGATATAAGTGAAGCATGAGAGTTCATCTATTTCTATAAAACAAAAACCACCACCGTACTCTAAAAAGATATAAGTGAAGCAGCAGAGCAAATGATAAACTACTCCGAAAGATATAAGTCAAGATCAATGAGTAGTCGAATAATTATGCAACTATGTGAAGACTCTCTAACATTTAAGAATTTCAGATCTTGGTATTTTATTCAAACAGCAAGCAAAACAAAATAAAATAAAATGACGCACCAAGCAAAACACATATCATGTGGTGAATAAAAATATAGCTCCAAGTAAAGTTATCGATGAACGAAGACGAAAGAGGGGATGCCATCCGGGGCATCCCCAAGCTTAGGCTCTTGGTTGTCCTTGAATATTACCTTGGGGTGCCTTGGTAATCCCCAAGCTTAGGCTCTTGCCACTCCTTATTCCATAGTCCATCGAATCTTCACACAAAACTTGAAAACTTCACAACACAAAACTTAACAGAAAACTCGTAAGCTCCGTTAGTATAAGAAAATAAATCACCACTTAGGTACTGTTGTTAACTCATTCTAAATTCATATTGGTGTAATATCTAATGTATTCCAACTTCTCTATGGTTCATACCCTCCTATACTACTCATAGATTCATCCAAATAAGCAAACAACACAATGAAAACAGAATCTGTCAAAAATAGAACAGTGTAGTAATTTGTATCAAACGTATACTCCTGGAACTCAAACAATTCTCAAATAAATTGGTGGACCTGAGTAATTTGTCTATTAATCATATGCAAAAAGAATCAACTTAATCGCACTCTCCAGCAAAATTTGGTAGCAAAACTCGTGAGCGCTAAAGTTTCTGTTTTTTACAGTAAGATCGCAAAGACTTCACCCAAGTCTTCCCAAAGGTTCTACTTGGCACAAACACTAATTAAAACATAAAACCACATCTAAACATAGGCTATATGAATTATTTATTACTAAACAGGAGCAAAAAGCAGAGAACAAAAATAAAATTGGGCTGCCTCCCAACAAGCGCTATTGTTTAACGCCCTTAGCTAGGCATGATGATTACAATGATGCTCACATAAAAGATAAGAATTGAAACATAAAGAGAGCATCATGAAGCATATTACTAACACATTTAAGTATAACCCACTTCCTATGCATAGGGATTTTGTGAGCAAACAACTTATGGGAACAATAATCAACTAGCATAGGAAGGCAAAACAAGCCTAACTTTAAAACTTTAAGCACATAGAGAGGAAACTTGATATTATTGCAATTCCTACAAGCATATATTCCTCCATCATAATAATTTTCAGTAGCATCATGAATGAATTCAACAATATAACCATCACATAAAGCATTGCTTTCATGATCTACAAGCATAGAAAATTTATTACTCTCCACATAAGCAAATTTCTTCTCATTCGGAATAGTGGGAGTATCATAAGAAACTTGAATACTACAAACTGCTTCCACATTAAAAGGGTAATGTTCAGGAAAAGGGTAATCATAATCATGACAAGTTTTATAAATATAATCATCACTAATTTTAATAGCATAAGTGTCATCACAATAATCATCATAAGTAGCAACTTTGTTCTCATCATAATCGATTGAAACCTCTTCCCAGATAGTGGAATCATTACTAAATAAAGTCATGACCTCTCCAAATCCACTTTCATAATTGTCATAATAAGATTCAACACCCTCCAAAATAGTGGGATCATTACTTCCTAAAGTTGACACTCTTCCAAACCCACTTTCATCAATATAACCATCAGAAATAGGAGGCATGCTATCATCATAATAGATTTGCATATCAAAACTTGGGAGGTTAAATATACCATGTTCATGAAACATAGGATCCCCAAGCTTGGGACAAACATTAATTGCATCAAATACATTCTCAAACATGTCGTTCTCATCAAACATAGCATCCCCAAGCTTCGGCCTTTTCATATCATAAGCATAATCACTCTCATCATTGATAGTGTGGATAGCACCAATAGTATAACAATTATCATCATCACAATGAGTAATAGGAGCAATATCATTTGGGAGGATTACCTTATTACCTTTGCTTCTCCGTATTTTCTTTTTCTTCTTCACATCATGTGTGGGTTTAACCCTCTTTTTGGAGCTCATTATTAATGAGATGGGTTGGATAGAAGGCTCTTCCTCGTTACCTGATTCATCATAAGAAATAATCGGAGGATATTGGCAAGTCTCTTCCATTTCATTAGTATTCTCTTCATCTTCTATTTGTTTTCTTGTCTTTATGTAATTGTCAATATAAGGATTTTCAATGCAATTCACCACACAATACATAATTTTTTTGTTCTAGATCAAAAACAAGAAATCTATCAAGATTAAATTTTGGAATACCGTTAGTTATACGTTTCATTTCTTCATACCCCAAAAGAAGACTAAGCTCTTTATAATGCTCAAGGGTAATCAAGTTATCACAATTTTTGGACATGATTTGATCAAGAAACAAATAGCATCGGAGCTTTAAATGACCATGTTCATTGCAAAGTTCACAAGGATGGCGATAAATATTGAATCTTTCAGCACAATCATCTAGCCTTTCTTGCAACCATTTAGTTTCCAAATACTTATGCCTCTTGCAAAATCTATCTTCCCTATTTGGTGTGTGCTTGCAAGGTCTATGTATTCCACAAAAGTTGACATGCTTATAAGAGACATTTTCATCATGACTAGTGCAATCATCATTAGTACTATGGATATTCGAAGAGTTCATACTAATAACATTGCAATCATGCTCATCATTCAAAGATTTAGTGCCAAACATTCTAATACATTCTTCTTCTAACACTTTGGCACAATTATCGGAATCCTTATTTTCATGAAATACATTAAAAAGATGGAGCATATGAGGTATCCTCAATTCCATTTTGTTATGATTTTCTTTTATAAACTAAACTAGTGATAAAAAAAGAAACAAAAAGATTCGATTGCAAGATCTAAAGATATACCTTCAAGCGCTAACCTCCCCGACAACGGTGCCAGAAAAGAGCTTGATGTCTACTATGCAACCTTCTTGTTGTAGACGTTGTTGGGCCTCCAAGTGCAGAGGTTTGTAGGACTGTAGCAAATTTCCCTCAAGTGGATGAACTAAGGTTTATCAATCCGTGGGAGGCGTAGGTTGAAGATGGTCTCTCTCAAACAACCCTGCAACCAAATAACAAAGAGTCTCTTGTGTCCCCAACACACCCAATACAATGGTAAATTGTATAGGTGCACTAGTTCGGCGAAGAGATGGTGATACAAGTGCAATATGGATGGTAGATATAGGTTTTTGTAATCTGAAATTATAAAAATAGCAAGGTAACAAGTAATAAAAGTAAGCGTAAACGGTATTGCAATGCTAGGAAACAAGGCCTAGGGTTCATACTTTCACTAGTGCAAATTCTCTCAACAATACTAACATAATTGGGTCATATAACTATCCCTCAACATGCAACAAAGAGTCACTCCAAAGTCACTAATAGCGGAGAACAAATGAAGAGATTATTGTAGGGTACGAAACCACCTCAAAGTTATCCTTTTTGATCGATCTATTCAAGAGTCCGTAGTAAAATAACACGAAGCTATTCTTTCCGTTCAATCTATCACAGAGTTCGTACTAGAATAACACCTTAATACACAAATCAACCAAAACCCTAATGTCACCTAGATACTCCAATGTCACGAAAAGTATCCGTGGGTATGATCATAAGATATGCATCACACAATCTCAGATTCATCTGTCAACCAACACAAAGAACTTCAAAGAGTGCCCCAAAGTTTCTATCGGAGAGTCAAGACGAAAACGTGTGCCAAACCCTATGCATAAGTTCACGAGGTCACGAAACTCGCAAGTTGATCACCAAAACATACATCAAGTAGATCACGTGATATCCCATTTTCACCACAGATAAGCACATGCAAGACATACATCAAGTGTTCTCAAATCCTTAAAGACTCAATCCAATAAGATAACTTCAAAGGGAAAACTCAATTCATCACAAGAGAGTAGAGGGGGAGAAACATCATAAGATCCAAATATAATAGCAAAGCTCGTGATACATCAAGATTGTGCCGACTCAAGAACATGAGAGAGAGAGAGAGAGATCAAACGCATAGCTACTGGTACATACCCTCAGCCCCGAGGGTGAACTACTCCCTCCTCGTCATGGAGAGCGCCGGGATGATGAAGATGGACACCAGTGAGGGATTCCCCCTCCGGCAGAGTGCCGGAACAGGGCCCTGATTGGTTTTTGGTGGCTATAGAGGCTTGCGGCGGTGGAACTCCCGATCTAGGTTTCTTTTTGAAAGTTTTGGGTTATATAAGAGGTGTTGGAGTCGGGAACAAGGCAGGGGGTCTCCGGGCTGTCCGAGGTAGGGGGCGTGCCCAGGGGGGTGGGCGCTCCCCCCACCCTCGTGGGCAGCCCGAGACTCTTCTGGCCCAATTCTTTTACTTCTTGGCCTTCTTCTGGTCCAAAAATAAGTTCCGTGAAGTTTCAGGTCAGTTGGACTCCGTTTGGTTTTCCTTTTCTGCGATACTCAAAAATAACGAAAAAACAGAAACTGGCACTGGGCTCTAGGTTAATAGGTTAGTCCCAAAAATCATATAAAATAGCATATAAATGCATATAAAACATCCAAGGTTGATAATATAATAGCATGGAACAATAAAAATTATAGATACATTGGAGACGTATCACACATTCGTTTCATCCGAAGACTATCTTGGAGTATTCGGAAAGGGGAACCCGCCTTCCAATGCCGAAGACAATCTGCGCGCCGGACACCTTGTCATTGAAGCCTGGTCCAGGGTCTATTGAGGGAGTCCTGGACTAAGGGGTCCGCATGTTGGGTTTCGTAGTAATTTCAAAAAAATTCCTACGCACACGCAAGATCATGGTGATGCATAGCAACAAGAGGGGGAGAGTGTGATCTACGTACCCTTGTAGATCGACAACGGAAGCGTTAACTTGGTTGATGTAGTCGTACGTCTCCACGGCTCGACCGATCAAGCACCGAAACTATGGCACCTCCGAGTTCTAGCACACGTTCAGCTCGATGACAATCCCCGGACTCCGATCCAGCAAAGTGTCGGGGAAGAGTTCCGTCAGCACGACGGCGTGGTGACGATCTTGATGCACTACCGTCACAGGGCTTCGCCTAAGCACTGCTACAATATTATCGAGGACTATGGTGGAAGGGGGCACCGCACACGGCTAAGAATATGATCACGTGGATCAACTTGTGTCTCTAGGGGTGCCCCGTGCCTCCGTATATAAAGGCTCAAAGGGGGGGGGGGGCTGGCCGGCCAAGAGGTGGCGCGCCAGGAGGAGTCCTACTCCTTCCGGGAGTAGGACTCCCACCCTTTCCTAGTTGGAATAGGATTTGTGGAGGGGGGAAAAGAGGAGAGAGAGGAGGAAGGGGGGCCGGCCCCCTCTCCTTGTCCTATTCGGACCAAGGGGGGGAGGGGCGCGCGGCCCATCTTTGGCCACCTCTCCTCTCTTCCACTAAGGCCCACTAAGGCCCATATACTTCCCTGGGGGTTCCGGTAACCTCCCGGTACTCCGGTAAAATCCTGATTTCACCCGGAACACTTCCGATATCCAAACATAGGCTTCCAATATATCAATCTTTATGTCTCGACCATTTCGAGACTCCTCGTCATGTCCGTGATCACATCCGGGACTCCGAACAACCTTCGGTACATCAAAATGCATAAACTCATAATATAACTGTCATCGTAACCTTAAGCGTGCGGACCCTACGGGTTCGAGAACAATGTAGACATGACCAAGACACGTCTCCGGTCAATAACCAATAGCGGAACCTGGATGCTCATATTGGCTCCTACATATTCTACGAAGATCTTTTATCGGTCAGACCGCATAACAACATACGTTGTTCCCTTTGTCATCGGTATGTTACTTGCCCAAGATTCGATCGTCGGTATCCCATACCTAGTTCAATATCGTTACCGGCAAGTCTCTTTACTCGTTTCGTAATACATCATCCCGCAACTAACTCATTAGTTGCAATGCTTGCAAGGCTTAAGTGATGTGCATTACCGAGAGGGCCCAGAGATACCTCTCCGACAATCGGAGTGACAAATCCTAATCTCGAAATACGCCAACCCAACATGTACCTTTGGAGACACCTGTAGAGCTCCTTTATAATCACCCAGTTACGTTGTGACGTTTGGTAGCACACAAAGTGTTCCTCCGGCAAACGGGAGTTGCATAATCTCATAGTCATAGGAACATGTATAAGTCATGAAGAAAGCAATAGCAACATACTAAACGATCGGGTGCTAAGCTAATGGAATGGGTCATGTCAATCAGATCATTCAACTAATGATGTGATCCCGTTAATCAAATGACAACTCTTTGTCCATGGTTAGAAAACATAACCATCTTTGATTAACGAGCTTGTCAAGTAGACGCATACTAGTGACACTCTGTTTGTCTATGTATTCACACATGTATTATGTTTCCGGTTAATACAATTCTAGCATGAATAATAAACTTTTATCATGATATAAGGAAATAAATAATAACTTTATTATTGCCTCTAGGGCATATTTCCTTCAGTCTCCCACTTTTACTAGAGTCAATAATCTAGATCACATCACCATGTGATTAACATCGATAGTTCACATCATCATGTGATTAACACCCATAGTTCACATCGCCATGTAACCAACACCCAAAGGGTTTACTAGATTCAGTAATCTAGTTCACATCGCTATGTGATTAACACCCAATGAGTACTGAGGTGTGATCATGTTTTGCTTGTGAGAGAATTTTAGTCAACGGGTCTGCCATATTCAGATCCGTATGTATTTTGCAAATATCTATGTCAACAATGCTCTGCACGGAGCTACTCTAGCTAATTGCTCCCACTTTCAATATGTATCCAGATTGAGACTTAAATTTATCTAGATCAGTGTCAAAACTTGCATCAATGTAACTCTTTATGACGAACCTTTTGTCACCTCCATAATCGAGAAACATATCCTTATTCCACTAAGGATAATTTTGACCGCTGTCCAGTGATCTACTCCTAGATCACTATTGTACTCCCTTGCCAAAATCAGTGTAGGGTATACAATAGATCTGGTACATAGCATGGCATACTTTATAGAACCTATGGCTGAGGCATAGGGAATGACTTTCATTCTCTTTCTATCTTCTGCCGTGGTCGGGCTTTGAGTCTTACTCAATTTCATACCTTGTAACATAGGTAAGAACCCTTTCTATGAATGTTCCATTTTGAACTACTTCAAAATCTTGTCAAGGTATGTACTCATTGAAAAAAACTTATCAAGCGTCTTGATCTATCTCTATATATCTTGATGCTCAATATGTAAGCAGCTTCACCAAGGTCTTTCTTTGAAAAACTCCTTTCAAACACTCCTTTATGCTTTGCAGAATAATTCTACATTATTTCCGATCAACAATATGTCATTCACATATACTTATCAGAAATGTTGTAGTGCTCCCACTCACTTTCTTGTAAATACAGGCTTCACCGCAAGTCTGTATAAATCTATATGCTTTGATCATACTATCAAAGCGTTTATTCCAACTCCGAGATGCTTGCACCAGTCCATAGATGGATCGCTGGAGCTTGCTTATTTTGTTAGCACCTTTAGGATTGACAAAACCTTCTGGTTGCATCATATACAACTCTTTCTTTAAGAAATCCATTAAGGATTGCAGTTTTGTTATCCATTTGCCAGATTTCATAAAATGCGGCAATTGCTAACATGATTTGGACAGACTTTTAAGCATCGATACGAGTGAGAAAATCTCATCGTAGTCAACACCTTGAACTTTGTCGAAAACCTTTTGCGACAGTTCTAGCTTTGTAGATAGTAACACTACTATCAGCGTCCGTCTTCCTCTTGAAGATCCATTTATTTTCTATGGCTTGCCGATCATCGGGAAAGTCAACCAAAGTCCATACTTTGTGCTCATACATGGATCCCATCTCAGATTTCATGGCCTCAAGCCATTTTGCGGAATCTGGGCTCACCATCGCTTCTTCATAGTTCGCAAGTTCGTCATGGTCTAGTAACATGACTTCCAGAACAGGATTACCGTACCACTCTGGTGCGGATCTCACTCTGGTTTACCTACGAGATTCGGTAGTAACTTGATCTGAAGTTACATGATCATCATCATTAGCTTCCTCACTAATTGGTGTAGTAGTCACAAGAACAGATTTCTGTGATGAACTACTTTCCAATAAGGGAGATGGTACAATTACCTTATCAAGTTTTCTACTTTCCTCCCACTCACTTCTTTCGAGAGAAACTCCTTCTCTGGAAAGGATCCATTCTTAGCAACGAATGTCTTGCCTTCGGATCTGTGATAGAAGGTGTACCCAATAGTCTCCTTTGGGTATCCTATGAAGACATATTTCTCCGATTTGGGTTTGATCTTATCAGGATGAAACTTTTTCATATAAGCATCACAATCCCAAACTTTAAGAAACGACAACTTTGGTTTCTTGCCAAACCACAGTTCAGATTGTGTCATCTCAACGTACTTAGATGGTGCCCTTTTAAACGTGAATGCAGCTGTCTTTAATGCATAACCCCAAAACGATAGTGGTAGATCGGTAAGAGACATCATAGGTCGCACCATATCTAATAAAGTACGGTTATGACGTTCGGACACACCATTATGTTGTGGTGTTCCAGGTGGCGTGAGTAGTGAAACTATTTCACATTGTTTTAACTGAAGACCAAACTCATAACTCAAATACTCTTCTCCACGATCAGATCGTAGAAACTTTATTTTCTTGTTATGATGATTTTCCACTTCACTCTGAAATTCTTTGAACTTTTCAAATGTTTTAGACTTATGTTTCATCAAGTAGATATACTCATATCTGCTCAAATCATCTGTGAAGATCAAAAAATAATGATACCTGTCGTGAGTCTCAATATTCATCGGACCACATACATCAGTATGTATGATTTCCAACAAATTTGTTGCTCGCTCCATTGTTCCGAAGAACGGAGTCTTACTCATCTTGCCCATGAGGCATGGTTCGCAAGCATCAACTGATTCATAATCAAGTGATTCCAAAAGCCCATCAGCATGGAGTTTCTTCATGTGCTTTACACCAATATGACCTAAACAACAGTGCCACAAATAAGTTGCACTATCATTATTAACTTTGCATCTTTTGGTTTCAATATTTTGATTATGTTATTACTACGATCGAGATCCAACGAACTATTTTCATTGGGTGTGTAACCATATAAGGTTTTATTCATGTAAACAGAACAACAATTTATTCTCTTACTTAAATGAATAACCGTATTACAATAAACATGATCAAATCATATTCATGCTCAACGCAAACACCAAATAACACTTATTTAGGTTCAACACTAATCCCAAAAGTATAGGGAGTGTGCGATGATGATCATATCAATCTTGGAACCGCTTCCAACACACATCGTCACTTCACCCTTAACTAGTCTCTGTTTATTCTGCAACTCCCGTTTCGAGTTACTAATCTTAGCAACTAAACTAGTATCTATTACTGAGGGGTTGCTATAAACACTACTAAAGTACAAATCAATAACATGTATATCAAATATACTTATGTTCACTTTGCCATCCTTCTTATCCGCCAATCACTTGGGGTAGTTCTGCTACCAGTGACCAGTCCCTTTGCAGTAGAAGCACTTAGTCTCAGGCTTAGGATCAGACTTGGGCTTCTTCACTTGAGGAGCAACTTGCTTGCCGTTCTTCTTGAAGTTCCCCTTCTTCCCTTGCCCTTTTCTTGAAACTAGTGGTCTTGTCAACCATCAAACCTTGATGTTTTTCTTGATTTCTACCTTCGTTGATTTCAGCATCACGAAGAGCTTGGGAGTTGTTTCCGTTATCCCTTGCATATTATAGTTCATCATGAAGTTCTACTAACTTGGTGATGGTGACTAGAGAATTCTGTCAATCACTATCTTATCTGGAAGATTAACTCCCACTTGATTCAAGCGATTGTAGTACCCAGACAATCTGAGCACAGGCTCACTAGTTGAGCGATTCTCCTCCATCTTTTAGCTATAGAACTTGCTGGAGACTTCATATATCTCAACTCGGGTATTTGCTTGAAATATTAACTTCAACTCCTGGAACATCTCATATGGTCCATGACGTTCAAAACGTCTTTGAAGTCCCGATTTTAAGCCATTTAAGTATGGTGCACTAAACTATCAAGTAGTCATCATATTGAGCTAGCCAAACGTTCATAACGTCTGCATCTGCTCCTGCAATAGGCCTGTCACCTAGTGGTGCATCAAGGACATAATTCTTCTGTGCAGCAATGAGGATAAACCTCAGATCACGGATCCAATCCGCATCATTGCTACTAACATCTTTCAACACAATTTTCTCTAGGAACATATCAAAATGAACACAGGGAAGCAACAACGCGAGCTATTGATCTATGACATAATTTGCAAAATACTACCAGGACTAAGTTCATGATAAATTTAAGTTCAATTTAATCATATTACTTAAGAACTCCCACTTAGATAGACATCCCTCTAATCCTCTAAGTGATTACGTGATCCAAATCAACTAAACCATGTCCGATCATCACGTGAGATGGAGTAGTTTCATTGGTGAACATCGCTATGTTGATCATATCTACTATATGATTCACGCTCGACCTTTCGGTCTCCGTGTTGTTAGGCCATATCTGTATATGCTTGGCTCGTCAAGTATAACCTGAGTATTCCGCGTGTGCAACTGTTTTGCACCCGTTGTATTTGAACGTAGAGCCTATCACACCCGATCATCACGTGGTGTCTCAGCACGAAGAACTTTCGCAACGGTGCATACTCAGGGAGAACACTTCTTGATAATTAGTGAGAGATCATCTTATAATGCTACCGTCAATCAAAGCAAGATAAGATGCATAAAAGATAAACATCACATGCAATCAATATAAGTGATATGATATGGCCATCATCATCTTGTGCTTGTGATCTCCATCTCCGAAGCACCTTCGTGATCACCATCGTCACCGGCGCGACACCTTCATCTCCATCGTAGCATCGTTGTCGTCTCGCCAATCTTATGCTTCCACGACTATCGCTACCGCTTAGTGATAAAGTAAAGCATTACAGCGCGATTGCATTGCATACAATAAAGCGACAACCATATGGCTCCTGCCAGTTGCCGATAACTCGGTTACAAAACATGATCATCTCATACAATAAAATTTAGCATCATGTCTTGACCATATCACATCACAACATGCCCTGCAAAAACAAGTTAGACGTCCTCTACTTTGTTGTTGCAAGTTTTACGTGGCTGCTACGGGCTTAAGCAAGAACCAATCTTACCTACGCATCAAAACCACAACGATAGTTTGTCAAGTTGGTGTTGTTTTAACCTTCGCAAGGACCGGGCGTAGCCACACTCGGTTCAACTAAAGTTGGAGAAACTGTCACCCGCTAGCCACCTTTGTGCAAAGCACGTCGGGAGAACCGGTCTCACGTAAGCGTACGCGTAATGTCGGTCCGGGCCGCTTTGTCCAACAATACCGCCGAACCAAAGTATGACATGCTGGTAAGCAGTATGACTTATATCGCCCACAACTCACTTGTGTTCAACTCGTGCATATAACATCAGCACATAAAACCTAGGCTCGGATGCCACTGTTGGGTTTCGTAGTAATTTCAAAAAAATTCCTACGCACACGCAAGATCATGGTGATGCATAGCAACGAGAGGGAGAGTGTGATCTACGTACCCTTGTAGATCGACAACGGAAGCGTTAACTTGGTTGATGTAGTCGTACGTCTCCACGGCTCGACCGATCAAGCACCGAAACTACGGCACCTCCGAGTTCTAGCACACGTTCAGCTCGATGACGATCCCCGGACTCCGATCCAGCAAAGTGTCGGGGAAGAGTTCCGTCAGCACGACGGCGTGGTGACGATCTTGATGTACTACCGTCGCAGGGCTTCGCCTAAGCACTGCTACAATATTATCGAGGACTATGGTGGAAGGGGGCACCGCACACGGCTAAGAATATGATCACGTGGATCTACTTGTGTCTCTAGGGGTGCCCCGTGCCTCCGTATATAAAGGCTCAAAGGGGGGGGGGCTGGCCGGCCAAGAGGTGGCGTGCCAGGAGGAGTCCTACTCCTTCCGGGAGTAGGACTCCCCCCCTTTCCTAGTTGGAATAGGATTCGCGGAGGGGGGAAAAGAGGAGAGAGAGGAGGAAGGGGGGCCGGCCCCCTCTCCTTGTCCTATTCGGACCAAGGGGGGGATGGGCGCGCGGCCCATCTCTGGCCACCTCTCCTCTCTTCCACTAAGGCCCACTAAGGCCCATATACTTCCCGGGGGGTTCCGGTAACCTCCCGGTACTCCGGTAAAATCCTGATTTCACCCAGAACACTTCCGATATCCAAACATAGGCTTCCAATATATCAATCTTTATGTATCGACCATTTCGAGACTCCTCGTCATGTCCGTGATCACATCCGGGACTCCGAACAACCTTCGGTACATCAAAATGCATAAACTCATAATATAACTGTCATCGTAACCTTAAGCGTGCGGACCCTACGGGTTCGAGAACAATGTAGACATGACCGAGACACGTCTCCGGTCAATAACCAATAGTGGAACCTGGATGCTCATATTGGCTCCTACATATTCTATGAAGATCTTTTATCGGTCAGACCGCATAACAACATACGTTGTTCCCTTTGTCATCGGCATGTTACTTGCCCGAGATTCAATCGTCGGTATCCCATACCTAGTTCAATCTCGTTACCGGCAAGTCTCTTTGCTCGTTCCGTAATACATAATCCCGCAACTAACTCATTAGTTGCAATGCTTGCAAGGCTTAAGTGATGTGCATTATCGAGAGGGCCCAGAGATACCTCTCCGACAATCGGAGTGACAAATCCTAATCTCGAAATACGCCAACCCAACATGTACCTTTGGAGACACCTGTAGAGCTCCGTTATAATCACCCAGTTACATTGTGACATTTGGTAGCACACAAAGTGTTCCTCCGGCAAACGGGAGTTGCATAATCTCATAGTCATAGGAACATGTATAAGTCATGAAGAAAGCAATAGCAACATACTAAACGATTGGGTGCTAAGCTAATGGAATGGGTCATGTCAATCAGATCATTCAACTAATGATGTGATCCCGTTAATCAAATGACAACTCTTTGTCCATGGTTAGGAAACATAACCATCTTTGATTAACGAGCTAGTCAAGTAGAGGCATACTAGTGACACTCTGTTTGTCTATGTATTCACACATGTATTATGTTTCCGGTTAATACAATTCTAGCATGAATAATAAACTTTTATCATGATATAAGGAAATAAATAATAACTTTATTATTGCCTCTAGGGCATATTTCCTCCACCTCAGGCGTCGGAGCTATTGGATATGGGCCGTACTGATGGGCCGTGAAGATACAAAGACCGAACTCTACCCGTGTCCGGATGGGACTCTCCTTGGCGTGGAAGGCAAGCTTGGCGACCAAATATGATGATTCCTTTCTCTGTAACCGACCTTATGTAACCCTAGATCCCCCTCGGTGTTTATATAAACCAGAGGGCTAGGTCCGTAGACATATATCCTCATAATCATAGTCAGACAGGCTAGACTTTTAGGGTTTAGCCATTACGATCTCGTGGTAGATCAACTCTTGTAATACTCATATTCATCAAGATCAATCAAGAAAGAAGTAGGGTATTACCTCCATACAGAGGGCCCGAACCTGGGTAAACATTGCGTCCACCGTCTCCTGTTACCATCGATCCTAGACGCACAGTTCGGGATACCCTACCCGAGATCCGCCGGTTTTGACAACGACAGTGGGATGAGTGGATGCCTGGTCCTCGGGATCCATACTACCCTCCTGGCTACTGATTTACTACCAAGTTAGGCCAAAAGCCTAAGCTTGGGGGAGTATGTGTTCTCATCAACTTTATATTCATGTTCACATATCATTCCATTTGTCAGTGTTCACACATTTTCATTGTATCATCCATGCTTAGATTTATTTTTATTACTTTCTTATTGTGTGTTTGAAAAACTATAGAAAAAACAAAAATAATAATTGTAGCTAGTTTACTTTCTATGCATGCTTAGTAGTAGCACTAAAAAGAAAACCCAAAAAGATTTTCTTGTTCTTCTTTTGCTTGTTGGGAGCTTTCCCGTGTAAATAGTTTTTCTCGTTTTTGCTTATTATTTGCTTGTTGAAGAAAAAAACAAAAACTCCAAAAATATTTCAGTTTGCTTCTCTGAAATTCTTTTCTTTTATTCGATTGTACCGAGGAGAAGACCACAATGAAAATGTTGAGTGGCTCTCATATGAATAACTATTGAACTAATAGGAGCCCATTTTACCTTATCTTCTCCCATTGAATAAAATGTTTGTAGATTCCAGCTTAGTCCATGGCACTCTTGCACTATTATTATTTTAATATAATTTGGTCGTGCAAGTGAAAGGCAATAATGGCGACATCCGATGAACTGGCCGTGGCAAAGAGAAACTGGTATGACCTCGACTTGTCTTGTCTTTTTAAATATGTTTAACCTAGTACCCATGCTTCAGCCCATTATGATTAAACATGTTTGCAATGGCAATTAGAGATTATAGTTTCTCATGCCATGCATAAGTAGCTGCGAGTGGATAATGATTTATCTTGGATATCAACATAGCGTTAAAATGATTGTGATGTAGTACGATGATATGGTATCCTCCTCCGAATATCCGAGTGGCTTGACTTGGTACATGTTCATGCATGTAGTTGAATCAAAACCAACATAGCCTCTATAATGTTTATGTTCATGGTGTTCATATCCTACTCATGTTAGTGTCCAATGTTACTTATGCATAATGCCTGGTCATAATCATTGTTGCTCTCTAGCTGGCCGCTTCCCAATCTTAAAATTGCTAGCCCTCGCCTGTACTAAGTGGGGATTCTGCTTGTACATCAAAACCTTGAACCCAAAGTTATTCCAGATGAGTCCACCATACCTAACTATATACGGTATTACCCTGCCGTCCTAAGTAAATTTGCATGTGCCACCTATAAAAACTTCTAAAAAAATTATCCATTTTGTGTGCCTGGATCGTTCATGGAATGACAGGAGGTGGTCGATATCTTCCGTGCTAAGCATGTTATCCTCAGGTCGAGTGTTTATACACTCGCCATCGCATGAGGAAATGGGAGGTAATTAATAGGCATGCCCAATCCCAAACTGCAAAATACAAAAGAGTTCATCTCTTACATAATCAAACAAAAACTCCCAATGGAGTCAAAACCTTTACTTTCCGCTTGGGGACCGCCACTAGCGTGCTTCACATGGAAGATGTTGATAACTGATGGTCGTGAAGTGAATAAGAAGGGTGCATGTCTTCAATGTCATTTATCTCTGTTTTAAAAATTGAGCTCTGGCACCTCTGCAAATCACTGCTTCCCTCTGCGAAGGGACTTTCTATTTACTTTTATGTTGTGTCATCACCTTCTATAAACAAGCGCCAGAAACTAAGTAGAGCACAGCGGTCATGATTTATGCATTGTGTATAGCTAATGTGGGTGCATCATGACTGGATCTTTTCTACCATGAATTACAATGTTTAGTCACTGCTTGAACTTCGGAGGTGCTCTGCATTTATGTTTTGCGGTCTCAGAAAGGGCTAGTGAGACACCATTATTGTTATATTATATTATGATTGTTTTGACAACGTGTTGCTGTTTGAGATATCCTATTATTGCTCGCTAGCTGATTATGTCATTGATATGAATCATTATAATCTTTACGAGTTATTGTTGACATGGTTAGTTATAATGTTGGTTGAAAACCTGGGTGTAGTTTAAGCTTATTTATGCAAACAAGAGCAAAAGAGTTTGTA
The DNA here is from genome assembly GCF_003073215.2 of Triticum urartu. NCBI lineage: Eukaryota > Viridiplantae > Streptophyta > Magnoliopsida > Poales > Poaceae > Triticum > Triticum urartu. The sequence continues at coordinate 123,468,316 of NC_053025.1, read as the reverse complement.
AAAGTTTTTCTTTCTCACTTTCAGTTTATCAATTGAATTGCTTGAGGACAAGCAAAGGTTTAAGCTTGGGGGAGTTGATACGTCTCCAATGTATCTATTTTTTCTCACGCTTTTTCTCTTGTTTTGGACTCTAATTTACATGATTTGAATGAAACTAGCCCCGGACTAACGTTGTTTTCAGTAGAACTACCATGGTGTTGTTTTTGTGCAGAAATAAAAGTTCTCGGAATGGAACAAAACTTTTTGACGACTTTTTATACCAATAATAAGAATTTCTGGAGGCAAGACCCACCAGAGAGGGGCCTCGGGGTGGGCAAAACCCACCAGGGCGTGCCCCCCTCTCCTGGCGCGCCCAGGTGGGTTGTACCCACCTGGTGGCCCCGCTGATGACCCCCCTGATACTATAAATTCACATTATTCCTGAAAAAATCGAGGAGAAAGAATTATTGCGATCCACGAGATGGATCAGCCGCCAAGCCCTGTTCTTCCTCGGGAGGGCAGATCTGGAGTCCATTTGGGGCTCCGGAGAGGGGGATCTTCGATCTTCGTCATCACCAACTTATATCCATCGCCAATTCCATGATGCTCCCCACCGGGAGTGAGTAATTCCTTCGTAGTCTCGCTGGTCGGTGAGGAGTTGGATGAGATTCATCATGTAATCGAGTTAGTTTTGCCTATATGATGAGTGAAGAATATCAAATGTCTATGATGGGAGAATTGAAATTCTCCTTAGGTCTTCAGATTCGTCAACAACGCAACAACATCTTCATATTTCAGGAGAAATACCTCAAGGATGTATTGAGGAAATTCGGCATGCAAGATTGCAAAGGCGTCAAAATCCCTATGCCCACAAATGGCCATCTATGCACTGATGAAAATGGTATTGACTTCGATCAAAAGGTATACCACTCCATGATTGGCTCTTTATTGTATTTATGTGCATCTAGGCCGGATATTATGCTTAGTGTTTGCATGTGTGCCCATTTCAAGCTACACCGAAGGAATCACACCATAAGGTTGTGAAGCATATTCTTCGATATCTAGCTCACACTCCAACACTTGGATTATGGTATCCCAAGGGCTCGGCTTTTGATCTCATTGGATATTCAGACTCTGACTATGCGGGTGATCGTGTGGACCGCAAGTCAACATCAGGCGCATGCCATTTCCTTGGACGATCTTTGGTATGTTGGTCCTCGAAGAAACAGAACTGCGTATCACTCTCTACTGCTGAAGCTGAGTACATTTCTGCTGGTTCGTGCTGTGCTCAATTGCTATGGATGAAACAAACCCTCAAGGACTACGACAATATGAAGAATGTGCCTCTCTGTTGTGACAATGAGAGTGCCATAAAGATTGCTCATAACCTAGTTTAGCACTCGAAGACAAAGCACATTCAGATTCGTCATCATTTTCTTCGTGATCATGTGTTGAAGGGCGACATCTCTATCGAGCACGTGAAGACTGAAGAACAGCTAGCCGATATCTTCACAAAGCCCTTGGATGAGAAGAGATTTAGCAAGTTGCGGTGTGAGCTAAATATCTTAGAATCTTCGAATGTCCTTTGAAAAGGACACACATGCTAACACTTATGCAAAATTGATGACTTAGATGTGCAACACACGAAGTACCATTTTTCGTCAATCAATGAAGACTAACCCTCTAAGTGTGAAGAGATTAACGAAGAATTTGATTCTCAAAGACCTACGATAATTGTATGCGGCGTCTGAAATCATCATTCTTATACGGTGGGTCACGCCACCAACAAAAGTTGAAATTTTTCAATTTGAGTATTTCTTCAGTTTTGAATTTCCTCAGTTGATTCAAATACTTCAACCTTGCATTGTCTTCACTATTTTCATCATCGTTCTTCATTGAATATATATGAGTTTAAGTCCTCTACATCATTCACTTATTTCTAAATCTTCAAGTTGCCTTTTATGCTAAGTGGATGTGATCAGACCCTTCCCCCTCTATGATAAACTCAACCCAGTCTGTTCACAAATTCTTCATGTGCGTTCTATTTGAAACCCGTTCAAAGTCTTCACTGTGTCCTTGTCAGTTGAAGAATTTGCGAACGAAACATTAAAATTTTCTTATATAATTTTCGCTTTTTGCCGCCTAAACCATTCCACATCCAACGATAGGACTTATCTATTCACCCACGATCTCCCATGATCGCCAGCGCTCTGTACGTGGGTGACACATGTGACTAGGATGAGAAGAGTCAGGGCACGTTCGTCCATTTTCCTCGGACAAGCAGTTTTCACCTCGGCTATATATGCCCCTCACCTCCTTAGACTCTATTTACCTTGCTCGACCTCACTTCCCCTCGCTCGGGCTTCCTGACCTAGCACTGTGATAACTCACAAGTATAGGGGATCGCAACAGTTTTCGAGGGTAGAGTATTCAACCCAAATTTATTGATTCGACACAAGGGGAGCCAAAGAATATTCTCAAGTATTAGCAGCTGAGTCATCAATTCAACCACACCTGGAAACTTAATATCTGCAGTAAGGTATTTAGTAGCAAAGTAATATGATAGTAGTGGTAACGGTAGCAAAAGTAACGTTTTTGGTGTTTTGTAGTGATGATAGCAATAGCAACGGAAAAGTAAATAAGCGAAGAACAATATATGGAAAGGTCATAGGCAATGGATCAGTGATGGAGAATTATGCCGGATGCGGTTCATCATGTAACAGTCATAACCTAGGGTGACACAGAACTAGCTCCAATTCATCAATGTAATGTAGGCATGTATTCCGAATATAGTCATACATGCTTATGGAAAAGAACTTGCATGACATCTTTTGTCCTACCCTCCCGTGGCAGCGGGATCCTAGCGGAAACTAAGTGACATTAAGGCCTCCTTTTAATAGAGTACCGGACCAAAGCATTAACACATAGTGAATACATGAACTCCTCAAACTACGGTCATCACCGGAAGTGGTCCTGATTATTGTCACTTCGGGGTTGCCGGATCATAACACATAGTAGGTGACTATAGACTTGCAAGATAGGATCAAGAACTCACATATATTCATGAAAACATAATAGGTTCAGATCTAAAATCATGGCACTCGGGCCCTAGTGACAAGCATTAAGCATAGCAAAGTCATAGCAACATCAATCTTAGAACATAGTGGATACTAGGGATCAAACTCTAACAAAACTAACTCGATTACATGATAAATCTCATCCAACCCATCACCGTCCAGCAAGCCTACGATGGAATTACTCACGCACGGCGGTGAGCATCATGAAATTGGTGATGGAGGATGGTTGATGATGACGATGGCGACGGATTCCCCTCTCCGGAGCCCCGAACAGACTCCAGATCAGCCCTCCCGAGAGAGTTTAGGGCTTGGCGGCGGCTCCGTATCATAAAACGCGATGAATCTTTCTCCTTGATTTTTTTCTCTCCGAACACGAATATATAGAGTTGGAATAGAGGTCGGAGGAGCTCCATGGGGCCCACGAGGTGGGGGAGGACGCCCAGGGGGGCAGGCGCACCCCCACCCTCGTGGCTAGGGTGTGGGCCCCCTGGTCTTGATCTTTTGCCAGTATTTTTTATTATTTCCAAAAATAATCTCCGTGAAGTTCCAGGTCATTCCGAGAACTTTTGTTTCTGCACATAAATAACACCATGGCAATTCTGCTGAAAACAGCGTCAGTCCGGGTTAGTTCCTTTCAAATCATGCAAGTTAGAGTCCAAAACAAGGGCAAAAGTGTTTGGAAAAGTAGATACGATAGATACGTATCAACTTCCCCAAGCTTGAACCTTTGCTTGTCCTCAAGCAATTCAGTTGACAAACTTACAGTGATAAAGAAAAACTTTTACAAACTCTGTTTGCTCTTGTTGTTGCAAATATGTAAAGCCAGCATTCAAGTTTTCAGCAAAGATTATGAACTAACCATATTCACAATAAATCTTAGGTCTCATGTTTACTCATGTCAATGGCATAATCAACTAGTGAGCAATAATAATAAATCTCGGGTGACAACACTTTCTCAAAACAATCATAATATGATATAACAAGATGGTATCTCGCTAGCCCTTTCTGAGACCGCAAAACATAAATGCAGAGCACCTTTAAAGATCCAGGACTGACTAGACATTGTAATTCATGGTAAAAGAGATCCAGTCAAGCCATACTCAATGTAAACTAATAGTAATGAATGCAAATAACAGTGGTGCTCTCCAACTGGTGCTTTTTAATAAGAGGATGATGACTCAACATAAAAGTAAATGGATAGGCCCTTCGCAGAGGGAAGCAGGGATTTGTAGAGGTGCCAGAGCTCGGATTTAAAATAGAGGTGAATAATATTTTGAGCAGTATACTTTCATTGTCAACATAACAACCAAGAGATGGCGATATCTTCCATGCTACACACATTATAGGCGGTTCCCAAACAGAATGGTAAAGTTTATACTCCCCCTCCACCAACAAGCATCAATCCATGCTTGCTCGAAACAACGAGTGCCTCCAACTAACAAGAGTCCCAGGGGGGTTTTGTTTGCAATTATTTTGATTTGATTTGCATAAAGCATGGGACTGGGCATCCCGGTGACCAGCCACTTTCTCGTGAGTGAGGAGCGAAGTCCACTCCTCTTGAGAATAACCCGCCTAACATAGAAGATATGGACAGCCCTAGTTGATACATGAGCTATTCGAGCATACAAAACAGGATATTTATTTGAAGGTTTAGAGTTTGGCACATACAAATTTACTTGGAATGGCAGGTAGATACCGTATATAGGTGGGTATGGTGGACTCATATGGCATAACTTTGGGGTTTATGGAGTTAGATGCACAAGCAGTATTCCCGCTTAGTACAGGTGAAGGCTAGAAAAAGACTGGGAAGCGACCAGCTAGAGAGCACAGTCATGAACATGCATTAAAATTAATCAACACCGAATGCAAGCATGCGTAGGATATAATGCACCATGAACATAAATATCGTAGAGGCTATGTTGATTTTGTTTCAGCTACATGCGTGAACATGTGCCAAGTCAAGCCACTCGAATCGTTCAAAAGAGGATAGCACCCTATCATACCACATCACAACCATTTTAATAGCATGTTGGCATGCAAGGTAAACCATTATAAGCTCCTAGCTAATTAAGCATGGCATAAGAAACTATAATCTCTAATTGTCATTGCAAACATGTTTATTCATAATAGGCTGAATCAGGAATGATGAACTAATCATATTTACAAAAACAAGAGAGGTCGAGTTCATACCAGCTTTTCTTATCTCAATCAGTCCATCATATATCGTCATAATTGCCTTTCACTTGCACGACCGAATGATGTGAATAATAATAATAGTGCACGTGCATTGGACTAAGCTGGAATCTGCAAGCATTCAATAGACAGGAGAAGGCAAGGCAATATGGGCTCTTTTGTCAGATCAACAATAATGCATATAAGAGCCACTTTAACAATTTAATCATGGTCTTCTCCTATCGACCCCCAAAGAAAAGAAAAGAAATAAAACTATTTACACGGGAAAGCTCCCAACAAGCAAAAAGAAGAACATGAAATCTTTTTGGGTTTTCTTTTTAATTACTACTACAAGCATGGAAATTAAAACTAGCTAAATGCTACAACTAATTTTTTTTTGATTTTTCTGAAGGTTTATTAAACACACAATAAGAAAGCATAAAAAGGAAATAAACTAGCATGGATATTACAATGAAAAAGTACGAGCACCGACATCTAGCAATGAGTGTGTGAACATGAATGTAACGTCGGTGAGAAATACGTACTCCC